>NW_007261211.1:0-17045 GCF_000164805.1 Carlito syrichta
GAGGCTGATGGCCATGAGCCACAGGGCCCAGCCTGGACTCGCACTTTCTGTCAGTGGGGAAACATAAAAGAATGCCCTGGGATGGAGGCCACCACTCCCATGTAGCCAGGACCGTGGGTGCCACTATGCACAACACCAGTGTTTTCGTTATGGGAGTGATGAGATCTCGTTACATGGTGCAGGCTGGTCTCGAATTCCTGGGCTCCAGCAGTCCCCCACCTCAGCCTCTCAAACACACAGCCTGATTGTCTGACAATCCACCGTCTTTTGGGAACACTGGACTCAAGCCTGGGGCCTCCTTCACAAATGATCTCTATTCATGATCATCCCAACTCCATACACAAATGAATACTCTTCTTTTCTTCCTTTGTTTGGATTTGGTATCTCACTCCGTCACCTAGACTCGAGGGCAGTGGCTCATTCCCATCCATGGCAGCCTCGGTCCTCCAGACTCCAGCAAGCCTTCCCCCCTCGGCCTTCCGAGGAGCTGGAATGTCAGATGTGCACCACCATACCCGGTTGATTTGGAAAGGAGGGTAGAAACAAGGACATGCTGAGTTGCATTGGTTTGTCTCAGATCAATGGGCTCAGACTGGCCACTAGCCTCTGCCTCCCAAAGTGCTGGGATGACGAGGTTGAACCCTCGAACCCGGCCTCGATTCTTCGCCAAAAACAAACTAGAAAGCCAGGTGCGATGGCCCAGGCATGGAATCCTAGTGCTCTGGGAGACCAAAGCAGGTGGATGGCTGGAGCCCAGGAGCATATGACCAGCCTGGGCCATGCAGGAGACCCCATCTTCTAACACATCGAAACTGAGATTCTGGGGTCATGGTGCCATCATTATGACCACTCTGGAGATTGAGGCAGGAGGTTTGCTGGAGCCCGCGTTTTTGAGGATAGCAGTGAATGATGGTCATGTCCCTGGGCACCAGCCTGGGACACAGAGTCAAACTCTGTCCCCAAAAATATCAGAATCGTACACAGATTCTCAACTGCATGTGGTGTATTCACAGGGTGACTGGCTTTAGAGACAGAAAAAATGGGGATGGGAGGAAGAAATTTCCCTGGGTGAGGGATGTGTCCCTGGCTTTTGTTGAGAAAAGGTCCTTGTTGCCGAGTTGGAGGGCCGGCCTGTCTGGGGCACATTTCTCGCCTCAGATAGGAGAGTCGACAGTTACTCGGCCAGGGAGGGTCGTGGACTCATGCAACAAAGTGGGGCAACCATTAGGGGGTCTTAGGACTGAAAGGTGCCGAGCTTGGGTTACCCTAACATGTGAGGGGGTGGGAGTGAAGAACTGAGGGCAGAATGTTTGCAGGATAATGGATTTCTTTCTTTCCTTTCTTTCTTCCTTCCTTCCTTTCTTTATTTCTTTTCTTTCCTCACTAGGTAGCCCAGACAGCTATCAATCCCCCCAAATCAGGTCATCCTGTTGGCCTGGGCCTCCCAAACTGCTGTGATCACAGGTTTTCCATTTGGTCGACATCCTGGTCTTCCTTCCTGATCTTGAACTGTGGGCCGGAGGGGATCCTCCCCCCGAGGCTTGCCCTCACCCAAGGTTTTCTAGTTTTTCCTTGAGTCATGGTGGTGACTTGCTATGGTATCCAGCCTTGTGTTAATCTCCCCGGCCATCCCTGCCCCACTGAAGGTGTGAGAGTCGTGCCTTCCCTTTCAATAAGGTCCCAGGTCGTCAGAAAGGAGCAGGCCTTTCAGTAGTCCTCGAGAGTGGTGTGGGGCCAGGCATGGGGGCTCACATCTGTCATCCGGGCTTTCTGGTAGGCCAAGGTGAGAGGATGGCCTGAGCCCCTGGGTTTGAGACCAGCCCAGGCACTTTGGTGAGACCTTGTCTTTACAAGAAGACAAAAAAATGAGCCGAGCTTGGTGGTACAGGCCTTTCATTCAGACCACTTGGATGGCCATGGTAGAAGTATCCCCAGAACCCAGCCAGTGGAGGCCGCAGTGATAGAGAGTGGGACCCAGTACTATGGCCTGGAATGCAGAGTGGGACTCCAGCTCAGAATAATACCAACCACAACCACCACCACTACCACAGACCGGGCTCAGGGGCTCAGCCTGGCATCCCGTCCCTTCAGTGGCCCAGGCGAGTGAAGAGCAGGAGTCTTCTGGTTTGACACCAGGCTGGGACATGGGGCGAGACCTTGTATCGGTCATCAAAAATAAATCCAAAGATTATCCAGGCATGGTGGCACAGGACTGTGTTTCCATCCACTCAGGGAATCGAGGCAGGATAATCACCTGAGCCCGACGGGTGGAATCCATGGTGGCTGTGAGTGTGCCCCTGTGCTTCAGTCTTACAAAGTGGGAATCCGACTCCAAGTAATAATAATCACCACCACCACCACCACCACCACCACCACCACTACCACTCCTGAAACCCAGTGCAAGGAGTCACTCTCAAGGATGGGAGAGGAAAATGCGCTGACCTGTTTGTCATTTGCGGGAGATTTCAAAAGTTGTCACTGGGCACTTTCATCCTGTGCCTTCGGCCAAGTGACACAGAAGGCTTTCTTCCACCCTCCACATTCATGCCCCACAGGAAAGATGTGTGTGCGCTCAGAGAAGAGACGGCCCCAAGCTTTGGGGCCATTGGCCACAGAGCAATCAAGGTGGCCCGTCAACACCATGGCCAGCCCAGTTTCTGGTCGCCCTGTTTTCCACCTTTGGGTGTGGGGAGGGGATTCTTCCTCTTTTGATCACACCATTGTTCCCCACCCACACAGACCTTTCCCTGGGGAGCCATGGACGCCCGTCATGATGAACATAGGAGGCGTCTTTTGTGTGCTGGAGTCTCCATCTGCTGGACTCGGGTGCAGGGGCATGATCCTGGCTCCCAGGGCCTCGACATCCAGGGCTCAGGCGATCCTCCCACCATGGCCCTGAGTAGCTGGGACTCAGTGGGCCATCACGCCTGACTCGATTTTTGGGGCCTCTCATCGAGATGAGGTCTGGTCATGTCACCAGGGTTGCTCTCTGACCTCTGGAATCAGGCATCCTCCCGCCTCTGCCATCCAGGGTTCAGGGCTTACAGCCTTGAGCCACAGTGGATGGCCTGGACTGGTACGTTTCTCAGTGTGGGTGATGCAAAGGAATGCCCCAGGATGGAGGCCACCACATCCCATATAGTCAGTACCAGGGGCATCACCATACACAACTCCAGTGTTCATGTTCTGGTAAGCGACAGCGTGTCACTATGTGGCCCAGGCTGGTTTTGAACCAGGGCTCTAGCTGTCCTCTGCCTCAGCTTTTCAAAGCCACAGCCCTATTTTATGAACATCAACAATCTTTCAGGAACACTAGTCCCAAGCCTGGGCCTCCTTCCCAAATGATCTCTGTTTGTTCACGATGATCCCAACTCCATACACAAATGGATTCTCTTTTTCTTTCCTTTTTTCCATTTTATCTTTGAGTCAGAGTCTCACTCCATCCCCTGGGCTGAGCGCAGTGGCTCTCTCCCAGCCACCACAGACTCGGCTCATGGGGCTCCAGCAAGATTTTCCCCAGCCTTCAGAGGAGGCAGAACTGCAGGTGTGCGCCACCACTCTGGGTTCATTTCTAATGGGGGGTAGAAATGAGGACTTGCCCAGGTTCCTGGGTGGGTCTTGGCCCATGGGCTCAGGCTGGCCACTGGCCTCAGCCTCCCTAAGCGTGGGGATGACAAGGCTGAGCCCTTGAGCTCGGCCTTGATCCTTCATAGAAAACAAACCAGAATGCCTGGCATGGTGGCCCACGCCTGGAATCACAGCTGTCGGTGAGGCCGAGGCATGAGAATGGCTTGAGAGCATGATCCCAAGGCCAGCCCACGCCATGCAGGGAATGCCTGTCTCTGCACCCATCCAAACAGGGGGTCTGGGGTCGTGGGGCTGGTGGTCCCAGCCTCTTCTGAGTCCTAGGAGGGATGATCGCTGGAGTTCACAATTTGGAGACTGCCAGCGAACAACGGCCATGTCCCCGGGCCACAACCTGGGCCACAGATCAAGACCCTGTCTGCAAAACATCAGAATCATACACAGATTCTCAACTGTGCATGGTGAGTTCACAGGGTGACTGGCTTTACAGTCAAGAAAAATGGGATTGGGGATGAAGAAATGCTGCTGATGTGGGATGTGTCCCTGGCCTTTCCTGGCAGAAGGTCCTCATTGCTGAGTCAGATGGTCGACCTGCCTGGGGAACATTACTACACTCGCAGAGGAGAGCTGGCAGGAAGCCGGCCAGGGAGACGCATGAACTCCCACACCAAAGCAGGGTCAGTCACTGGGGGGATTGAGGCTGGAGGGTGCCAGGCTTGGGGAACTCTTGTATGTGGGGGAGGCTGGGGGGAAAGGACTGAGGGAAGAAGGTTTGCAGGAGAATGGATTTCTTTGTTGACTTAGATTTTCTTTCTTTCTTGTCCTCTCTCTCTCCCTTTTATTCCCTCACTAGGTCGTCCTTACTGCTCTCAAATCCCCCAACTCAGGCCTCCCTCTCAACCTCAGTCTACAAAACTGATGTGATCACAGGCTTTCCATTTGGTCGACATCCTGGTCTTCCTTCCTGGTCTTGAACTCTGCGCCTGAGGCAATCCTCCCACCAAGGTCTGCCCTCACCCCAGGTTTTCTGGGTTTTGCTTGGGGGTTGAGATTGGGTCTTGCTATGTTGTCGAGGCTGGTCTCAGCTCCCTGTCTCCAGCCATCTTCCTGTCTCAGGCTCCCTGAATGCCCAGGAGACAGGCATGTGTAGCACGGCCCCCCTCCCGATGGATGAGTCATGTACTCCCTTTCCCTGAGGGGACCCCTGGAAGGAGCTATCGAGTCCACCCTGGGGAATGGGGCACACAGAGGTGTGGGCACTCTGGAAGAGACATGCACCTGCCCCAGGTGCTCCCTCTTGCCTGGCTCTGCCAGTGACTCTGGCTAAGCACTCCAGGGTCCTATGTCTTCTGAAGGCTGTGGGCCTTGCAGTGAGTCCCCGAGATGTATGTGAAGGCTGTGGTCAGGGTCTCACAGTTGTCACCCCAGCGCTATGGAAGGTGGAGGTGAGAGGATGGCCTGAGCCCCTGGGTTTGAGACCAGCCCAGGCCCTTTGGTGAGACACCATCTCTACAAAAAACCAACAAAATGAGCCGAGCATGGTGCCACACTCCTGTCATTCTGGCCATTCAGGAGGCTGTGGTGGGAGGATCGTCTGAGCCTATCACGTGGAGACCATGGTGGCCAAGATCGGGTCACTGCATTCTGGCCTATGCAACATATGGGTCTTCGACTCAGAATAATAGAACCAACCACCACCACCACAACCACAGGCCAGGCTCAGGGGCTCAGCCTGGCATCCTGAACGTTTGGAGGCAGAGGTGAGTGGACGGCCTGAGCCTGCGGGTTTGAGAGCAGTCCAGGACACTGGGCAAGAACTCCTCTCCGCCACCAAAAATAAATCCAAAGATTAGACAAGTGTGGTGGTGCATGCCTGTCATTCCAGGCACTAAGGGGACCACGGTGGGAGGATCGCCAGAGCCCAGCAGGTGGAGTCCGTGGTGGCTGTGAACATGCCCCTGTGCTCAGTCTGGGAGACAGAGTGGTATTCTGACTCCAAATAATAATAATCACCACCACTGCCACCACCACCCCTGCCACATAGCGCAAGGAGTCACCTTCAGGGATGGGAGAGGAAAAGGCACTTTCCCGCCTATCATTCATGGGAGGTTTCAGGCTGGCCCCTGGGCACTTCCATTCCATGCCTTCAGCCTCATATCCCAGAATACCTGCCACCACCCTCCACCCTCGTGCCCCATGGCAAAGACATGAGTGAAATCAAGGAACAGACAGCCACAAGTTAGTGCGGCTCTCAGGCACAGAGCAATGAAGGCTGTATGACAAAGCCGTGGCCAGCTCAGTTTCCGGTCCCCCGGTCTGCCACCTTTGGGCTGGTTGAGGGCCCCTTCCTCTCCCAATCACTCCATTGTCTCACGCCCAAATGGCCATTTCCTTGGGGAGCTGTGTTCACCAGTCATGACGCACGTGGGAGGCATTGTTTTTGACACCAGAGTCTTCATTGCCCAAGCTGGGGCATGGTGGCACGATAGTGGCTCCTGTGTTCTCAACCTGTGGACACAGGCAGTCTTCCCACCTTTTCTCCCAAAAAGCTGGGGCTCCAGGGACCCCCACGCCTGATGTGATTATAGGACCTCTTGCCTAGACGAGGTCTAGCCATTTCACCCCAGTTGGTCTCCGACCCCTGGGCTCTGGTCACCTCCTGCCTCGGCATTCCAGGGCACAGGGCTGAAGGCCATAAGCCACGGTGCCTGGCCTGGACTCGTATGTTCTGTCAGCAGGTTTGGCACAATGGAATGTCCTGAAGCAGAGGCCACCACAACTCGTGTAGCTGGGACACGGGCACCACCACGTGCGACTCCAGTGTTTGCATTCAGGGGAGTGATGAGGTCTCTCTACGTGGTCCAGGCTGGTCTCACACTCCTGGATTCCAGAGTTCCGCCACCTAGACCCCCAAAACCACAGTCCGATTGTCTGCCAATCCACTGTCTTTCAGGAACTCTAGGCTCAAACTGCGACATTTTTTTCAAATGATCTTGGTCTGCTCACGATGATCCAAAATCCATAATCAAATGGATGCTCTTCTTTTATTTCCTTCTTTCATTTTTCTCTTTGAGTCAGAGTCTCACTCCGTCCCTCAGTCTGGAGGGTGGTGTCTCCTTCCCAGCCACTACAGTCTCAGGCTGCCTTACTCCGTTGAGCCTTTCCCTGGCCTTCCGAGGAGCTGGAATGAGAGGAGCGTGCCACCATGGCCAGCTCATTTGGGATGGAAGGTAGAGACGAGTTCTCACTGAGGTGCCCAGGTGGGACTCAGCCCTTAGGCTTGGATCAGCCACTGGCCTCAGTCTCTAAAAGCGCTGGGATGATGAGGCTAAGCCACCAAGCATGGACTTGATCCTTCATCAAAAATGAACCAGAGGCCTGGCATGGTGTCCTAGGCCTGGAACCCCAGTATTATGGGAGACCAAGGTGGGAGGATGGCTGGAGCCAGGAGCTGAAGGGCAACATGGGTCACACAAGAGAACCCTTCTCTGTACCTATCCAAAAAGGGGGCATGGTTAGAGGTGTCCATCATCCCAGGCACTCTGGAAGCTGAAATGGGAGGATTGCTGGAACCCATGATTTCGAGGCTGGTGGTCAACGATGGTCATGGTCATGTCCCCGGGCCCCAGCCTGGGCCACAGAGCCAGGACCTGTCTCCAAATACATGAGAATCATACACAGATTCTCAACTGCACATGGTGTGTTCACAGGACGACTGGCTTTAGAGCCAGGAAAACTGGGACTGGGGGGGATGAAATGTTCGCAGGTGAGGGATGTGTCCCGGGCCTTTCTTGGAAGAAGGTCCTTTTGGCCAAGTCAGAGGGCTTGCCTGCCTGGGGTACATTTCTCACCACAGAGAGGAGAGCTGGCAGGAACCTGGCCAGGGAGCCTTGGAAACTCCCACACTAAAGTGGCAGCAGCCCTTGCGGGGGTTTGAACTGAAAGGTGCCGAGTTTGTTGGACCCTCACATGTGAGGGAAGGGTGGGAAGAACTGAGGGCAAAATGTTTGCAGGAGAATGGATTTGTTTATTTATTTATTTCCTTTCATCCTTCCTTCCTTCGTTTCTTTCTTTTTTTTATTTCTTTCTGTTCTTTCCTCACTAGGTTTCCCAGGCTGCTCTCAAACAGCCCAACTCGGGTCATCCTTTTGGCCCAGGCTTCCCAAACTGCTTGGATCACAAGCTTTCCATTTGGTCGACATCCTGGTCTTCCAGCCTAGTCTGGAACCCTGGGCCAGAGGTGATTCTCCAACCAAGACCTGCTCTTACCCAAGGTTTTCTGCGTTTTGCTTGGGGTTGAGGTGGGGGCTTGCCATGGTGTCCATCCTGGTCTGAAGCTCCCGGATTCTGGTCATCTATCCATCTCGGCCTCCCTGAGCGCCGAGGAGACAGGTTTGAGTTATCTGGCTATCCTCACCTTCTCAAAAGTTTTAGAGTGACATCCTGCCTTTCCCAAAGGCATCCCCTGGGAGGAGCATGCGGGTCCACCATGGGAACAAAGCAAGTGGAGGGGTGGGTGCCCCAAAGAAGACATGCTCCCGGGGGAGGACTCAGCAGGTGAATCCGGCCAACCTCTCCAGGGCCCCATGTCATTGCATGGAGCAGGCATCACAGTGTGTCCCCAAGAGGGGTGTGGATGCCGATCATGGGTGCTCACACCTGTATCCCCATGCTTTGGATGGCTGAGGTGAGAGGATAGCCTGAGCACCTGGGTTTGAGACCAGACCAGGGATCTTGGTGCGACCTCATCTCTAGAAGAAGCCAAAAGAATGAGCCAAGCATGATGGCGCACGCTTGTTGTTCCAGCCACTCAGCGAAAGATGTGGGAACATGGTCTGAGCCAGGCAGGTGGAATCTGTGGTGACTGTGAGCAAGCCCTTGTTCTCCAGCATGGGCAACAGAGCGGGATTCCAACAACAAATAATAATCACCATCACCACCACCACCACCACCCCTGCCATTAAGCACGAGAATTCACCCTCAGGGATGGGGGAGGAAAAGCCACTTTCTGGCCTGTTTTTCATGGGAGCTTTCAAAGGTGTCCACCAGGCTCGTTCATCTGGCACCTTTGGCCATGTGGCCAAGAAGGCCTGCCTACACCCTCCACACTCATGCCTCCTGGCAAAGACACCTGTGAGCTCATGGAACAGACTGACCAGATGTAAAGCAGTGGTGGGACACAGAGTCATCAAGATGGTCCAACAACACCGCAACAAACCCATGTTCTGGTCACCCTGTCTGCCAACTTTGGGCAGGGATAGGGCCCCTTCCTCTCCTGATAACTCCATTGTCCCCCGCCCACGTGGAGCTTTCCCTGGTAGCCGTGGACACCATCATGATGATGTTGGAGGTGTCACTTTTGTCACTGGAGTCTCTGTCGGCTGAGCTGGGGCATGGCAGCCTGATTATGGCTTCTGGGGCTTCAGCCTGTGGGGTCAGGGAGTCCTCTCACATTGGCCTTTGAGCAGCCTGGACACCGGGAGCCCCACACCCGACTCGATTTTGGGGTCCTCTCGCTGAGATGAGGTCTGTCTTCATCACCCAGGTTGATCTCTGACCACAGGGTTCAGACAGCCTCCCACCTCAGCCGCCCAGGGCCCGAGGCTGAGGTCCACGAGCCATGGTGGATGGCATGGACTCGCACATTCTGTCAGCAAGGGTTATGTAAAGGCACGTCCCAGTTCAGAGACCACTGCATTCCATGTAGCTGGGAACATGGGCACCACCAAGCGTGATTCAAGTGTTTGCATTCTATGGAGCAATGAGTTCTCACAATGTGTCCCAGGCTGGTCTCAAATTCCTGGGGTCCCGCATTCCCTCACATATGCTTCCAAAGTTGCAGCCCGATGTCTGCCGATCCACTTTCTTTCAGGAACTCTACGCCCAAGGCTGGGGCCTCCTTCCCCAATGATCTCTGTCTGTTCACGATGATCTCAACTCCATACACAAATGGATGTTCTTCTCTCTTTCTTTTTTTTGAGTTGAAGTCTCATTCCATCGCCCAGACTGGAGGGCACTGGCTCACGTCCAACCACTTCAGCCTTGATCCACTGGGCTCCGGTGAGCCATCACCCCTGGCCTTCTGAGGAGATGGAATGAGAGGCGTACACCACCACGCTTGGCTCATTTGAGATGGAAGGTAGAGATGAGGTCACGCCCAGTTGCCCGGGCAACTCTCAGAGCCGTGAGCTTGGGCCAGCCACTGGCCTCAGCCTCCCTATATGCTGGGATAATGAGGCTGAGCCCAAGAGCCCGGCCTCAAACCTTCATCGAAAATGAACCAGAAATTCGGGCATTATGGCCCACAGCTGGAATCCCAGCGCACTGGGAGGTTGAGGCTGGAGGATGGCTGGAGCCAAGGAGCTCAAGGCCAGTCTGGGCCATGCCGGGAGACCCCATCACCTCACCCATCAAAACAGGGGGCCTGGGGTCTTGGTGCCTGTTGTCCTGGCCACTCCAGAGACTGAAGACAGTGGATCACTGAAGCTTGCAATTTTGAGGCTGGCAGTGAATGATGATCGTGTCCCCAGGACCCAGCCTAGGGCACAGAACCAGACTCTCTCTACAAAAACATCAGAAGTGTACACAGATTCTTAGCTGCATGTGGCATGTTCAAAGACAACTAGCTTTTTATCCAAGAATAATGGGATTGGATGAAGAAATGTCCCCAGGTGAGGGAGGGGCCCTGGTTTTTTTTTCGTGGAAGGTCCTCTATGCCGATTTGGAGGGTTGGCCTACCTGGGGCAGAACTGTCAGGAACCCAGAAAGGGAACCTCGAGAACTTCTGCACCAAAGAAGGGGCAGCCACTGGGGGGATTTGGGTCTGGAAGCTGCTGAGCTTGTGGAACCCTCACATGTGGAGGGAAGCACTGAGTGCAGAAGGTTTGCAGGAGAATGGATTTCTTTCTTTTTCTTTATTTTCTTTCCTCACTAGGTTGCTCAGGCTGCTCTCAAACTGCCCAACTCGGACCAGCCTCTAGGCCTCAGCATCAAAAACTGCTGCCATCACAGGTTTTCCATTTGGTTGTCTTCCTGGTCTTCCTGCCTGGTCTTGAACTCTGGGCCACAGACAAACCTCCCACCGAGCCCTGCCCTCACGCAATGTTTTCTGGGTTTTGCTTGGGGTCGAGGTAGGAGCTTGCTATGGTGTCCAACCTTGTCTCGAGCTACCGGGCTCCAGCCATCTCCTGCTTCAGCCTCCCTGAGTGCCAAGGAGACCAGCATGAGTTACCCAGCCATTCCCGCCCCCCCAAAGTTTTGAGAGTCAAGTCCTCAGTTTCCCTGAGGCGGTCCCTGGGAGGAGCGTGCAGGTCCACTCTATGGAATGAATTGGACAGGGTGGTGGGTGCCCCAGTGAAGACCCACCCCTGTGCCAGGCAATCAGTCAGGGCCTGCTCGGCAGGAAGCTATAGCTACCCTCTCTGTTGTCTCGGGTCATCTGAAGGAATAGGGTCTTGTGGTGGGGGCACAAGAGGAGAGTGAAGACCAGGCATGGGAGCTCATGTCTGTCACCCCGGTGCTTTGGAAGGCTGAGGAGAGAGAATGGCCTGAGCCCCTGAGATCAAGCCCAGCCTGGACACCTTGGTGAGACCTTGTCAATACAAGAAACCAGCAACATGAGCCAAATGTGGTGGTCCATGCCTGTCGTTCTGGCCCCTGGGAAGCCATGGAAGGAGGATCACTGGAGCCCAGCTGGTCGAGTCCACAGTGGCCAAGAGTGGGCCCCTGTGCTTTTTCCTGAGCGACAGAACTGGACTCTGACTCAGAATAATAATACTACCCACCACCACCACAACCACACACTGGGCTCAGGGGCTCAGCCTGTCATCCTGGCCCTTCGGAGTCCAAGATGACTGGAAGGCCTGAGCCCGTGGTTTCGAGACCAGCCTGAGACATTGGGTGAGACCTCAATCAACCATAAAAATTAAGTCCAAAGATTAGCCAGGGCTGGTGGCACAAGTCTTTGGTTACAGCCACTCGGGGGACCAAGGTGGGAGATCGCCTGAGCCTGTGAGGTGGAGTCTGTGGTGGCCATGAGCATGCCCCTGTGCTCAGGCCTGGTCAACAGAACGGGATTCCAACTCCAAATAAAAACAATCACCACTGCCACCACCACCACTACTCCTGCCACCCAGCACGAGGAGACACACTCAGGAGTGGGAGAGGTAAAGAAACTTTCCGGTCTGTCATTCAAGGGAGGTTTCAAGTTGGCTACCAGACACATCCATCCTGCACCTTTGGCCATGCCTCCCAGAAGGCCTGCCTCCACACTTGTGCCCCACAGCAAAGACACGTGTGAGCTCATGAAACGGAATGTCCCGAGTTAGGGCGGCCTTTGGGCATAGAGCAAACAAGGCGGTCCAACGACTTTGCGGCCAGTCCAAGTTCTAGTCGCCCAGTTTGCCTCCTTTGGGAGTTGGTAAGGCCCCTTTCTTTCCTGATCACTCCATCAGTCCACATCCACACTGAACTTTCCCTAGGGAGCCTTGGATGCCCGTCGTGATGAATGTTGGAGGGATCTTTTTTGTCACTTCAGTCTCTGTCAGATGTGCTGGGGCATGGTAACATGATTGCCGATTCCTGGGCCTCGACCTGCAGGGACAGGTGGTTCTCTTGCCTTGGCCCTCGAGCAACCTCCACTCTGGGGGCCATCATGCCTGACTTGATCTTGGGGCCCTCTCACTGAGATGAGGTCTGGATACGTCACCTGGGCTGTTCTCTGACCCCGGGTCTCAGGCAGTCTCCCACTGTGGCCTCCCAGAGTCCGGGGCTGAAGGGCGTGAGCCACGGTGCCCAGCCTGGGATCACACGTGCTGTCAGCATGGGCAATGCAAAGGCACGCTCCAGGATGGAGGTCGCCGCATTTCGTGTAGCTGGGACCATGGGCGCCACCATGTGTGACTCGAGGTTTTGCATTCTGGGGAGTGACGAGGTCTCGCTACATGGCCCAGGCTGGTCTCGAAATCCTGGGCTCCAGATTTCCCCTGCCTTGGACTCTCAAAGCCACAGCTCGATTGTCTGCCATTCCACCATCTTTCGAGAACTCTATGCCCAGGATGAGGTCTCCTTCCCCAATGATCTCTGTCTGTTTACAATTAACCCATATCCATACTCAAATGGATGCTCTTCTTTTCTTTGTTTATTTTGAGTTGGAGTTTCACTCCATCGCCCAGGCAGAAGGGTGGTGCCTCTCTCCTGGCCACTGCAGCCTCTGCCTGCCAGACTCCAGCAAGCCTTCCCCCCCAGCGTTCCTAGGAGGTGGAACGACAAGCACACACCATCTTGTCTGGCTCATTTGGGATGGAGGGTAGAGATGAAACCACACTGAGTTTCCCTGGCACATCTCAAACACATGGGCTCAGGCTGGGAGCTGGTCTCAACCTACCCATGTGCTGGGATGATGAGACTGAGACCCCAAGCCCGGCCTCGATCCTTTGTCCAAAATGAACCAGAAGCCAGGCATGGCGGCCGATACCTGGAATCAAAGCACTATGGGAGGCAGAGGCGTGAGTATGACTGTGGCCCAGTAGCTAAAGGCCAGCCCGGGCCACACAGAGAGACTCCATATCCCCACACATCCAGAGGGGTTCTGGGGTCGTGGTGCCCGCCATCTTGGCCACTTTGTAGGCTGAGGCAGGAGGATCACAGAAGCCCGCAATTTCGAAGCTGGCAGTGAATGACTGTCGTGTCCCTGGGCCCTAGCCTGGGTCACAGAGTCAGACCCTCTCTCCAAAAACATCAGAATGGTACACTGATTCTCAACTGCGTGTGGTGTTTTCAAAGGGCAACTGTCTTTTGAGCCAGAAAAAATGGGATTGGGGGAAAAAATATCCCCGGGTGAGGGATATGTCCCTGGTCTTTCTTGGTGGAAGGTACTAATTGCTGAGTCAGAGGGTTGCCCTGCCTGGGGCCCTTTTCTCACCTTGGAGAGGAGAGCTGGTATGAAAACGGCCACAGAACCTTGGGAACTCCCACACCAAAGTGGGGACAAATATTAAGGGGCATGGAGCTAGAAGGTACTGAGCTTGGTGGACCTTCACATGGGGGAAGGACTGAGGGCAGAAGGTTTCAGTCTTTCTTTCTTTCTTTCTTTCTTTCTTTCCTCACTAGGTTGCCCAGGCTGCTCTCAAACCATCAAACTCGGGTCATCCTCAGCCTGGGCCTCCAAAACTGCTGCAATTAATGTTTTCCTTTAGTCGACATCTTGGTCTTCCTGCCCTTTCTTATACTCTGGACCAGAGGTGCTCCTCCCGCCGATGCCTGCTCTCACCCAAGGTTTTCTGGGTTTGGCTTGTGGTCTAGGTGGGGACTTGCTATGGTGTCCAACCTGGTTTGAGCTTCCGGGCTCCAGCATCTTCCCATTTTGGCCTCCCAGAGTGCCGAGGAGACGCGTGAGTCACCTGGACATCCCAGCCTCCCAAAGTTTTGAGAGTCACCACCTCCCTTTCGCTGAGGCAGGCCCTGGGGAAAGCAAGCGGGTCCACTCTGGGTAATGATTTGGGCAGAGGGGTGCATGCCCCAGTGGAGACTCACCCCTGTGACAGGCACTATCCCCATGCAGGGCTCGGCAGAAGACTCTGGCCACTCTCTCAGTGGTCCTGGGTCATCATAAGGGAGTAGACCTCACAGTGGTGCCCCAAGAGGAGTGTGAGAGCTGGACATGGGGGCTCATGCCTGTCATCCTGGTGCTCTGGGAGACCGAGGCGAGAGCATTGCTTGAGCCCCTGGATTCGAGCCCACCCCAGCTCACAGAAGAGATTGTCCTGAGTTAGGGCAGCCCTCGGTCTCAAAGCGATCAAGGCAGTCCAGCAATGCCACTGCCAGTTCAGTTTCCAGTCGACCTGTATGCCAGCTTCGGGCAGGGGGAGGGCCCCTTCCTCCCCTGATCACTCCATCATCCCTTGCCCATGCAGACCTTTCCCTGGGGAGCCATGGACGCATGTCATGATGCTCCTGGGAGGCGTCTTTTTTTCATTGGACTCTCTGTCGGTCAGGCTGGGGCACAGTGGCATGATCATGGTTCCTGGGGCCTTGACCTGCAGGATTCAGGTGGTCCACTCCAGCCCTGGTTGCTAATTTATGGTCAGAGTCCCAGGCATCAGCAAGTTAGGAAACCAGTTATCTGGTCATCTGCCATTCTGTTAAGATATGAGGAGTTATCAGTTGCCATAGCTTTTATACAGGAGTTTAAACAACCCAAAATATCAAGGGAGCATTTCTATTTTTTAAGTAAACTAAAACATATTGGAGAAGAACTAGAACAACCTGAAAAAGAAACATTTTGATTAATAACAGTATTGAGTTGCAATGAACAAAGAGTGCGGCCTCCTAATAATGAGGAATGATTAGTAAAAACAGTAATAATCTCAACATCCCATGTAACAGACTGGAATACAGGAGGGTTTGGGATATAAACCCAATAAGGTATTTCTGAATAAATACAAACCTCATGGCACACTATAATTGCCAGCACAGCAACAAAAACTGTAGAGGGAGTGAGATAAGTGTTTTGAGAGCGAGCCAGATCCTCGGTGTTGTGGGTGAATGCCTTGAGTTTTCCACATGTGGACGGTCTGCACTATCTAGTAGAAACATCTCGACTGTAATGTCTGGATTGAGGAGTGGGAGATGACAAATGATGAGATGTCTTCAGTCTAGTTTGTGGAGATGGAAGTGGTTGTTGGATGGTGAGACGTTTCAACTTTGACTCCAACACCTTCTCTTCATCATTTGCATGCAAATCAGATAGATGGCGTTATTTATGTGTCATCTGTCTGTACATCAATGGGGTTGGGGGGCAGGAAATGTCTAATTAGATGATCCTGTACCCAAATAGGTTCGGGTAAGACCTGGGGAAAAGCACAAGTATATCCTCTCCTGCATGTTAAAAGGAAATTGGTCCCTTTCCATTGACATGTAAGAAGATCTTTCCATTGGTTTAACAGTATTCTCAGGACTCCAATGTCTTATCATAACTGAATGTACTTAGAGTCCAAATTGAGATGATTAATTAAAAAACATAGCATGATTTATGATATGATGGAGAGAACTATATCTGAATTCCACTTCCTGTAATTTAATTATATGATTATTTAACATTTGATGGACTCTCTTGACTATAGCTCAATCTTGAGGATCATACGGAATTCCTGTAGAATGAGAGATGCCAAATTATGTACAAAACGACTGAAAAGCTTTTGAAGCATAAGAGGAGCATTGTCTGTTTTTAATTGTTTAGGAAGACCCAGCTGTGAAAAACACAAGAATAATTGTTGGGCTACTTCTTTATAGGTTTCCCCAGTTCTGGCAGAGGCTAAAATTACATGGGAAAGTGTATTCACTGTCACATGTAGAAATGACAATTTTTCAAAACTTTGGAGATGAGTAACATCCATTTGCCACAAAACATTAGGTTTTAATCTGCAGGGTTTAGCTCCTGAGGAGAAGGGGTTATTAGAAGTAGGACATGATGTACAATTTTTTATGATGTGTCCAGTCATTTCTCTTGGAATGTGAAACTGGTGCCTTAAAGCTGAAGTGTTTTGGTGATGAATTTTATGGGATTGCTGAGCTTGATTGACTAAAGAATCTACGAGAGAGCACATGACCGATTTTGTCAAGGCATCTTCTAATGGATTACGTTGATGTAGAGGTCCAGGGAGTCCTGAAGGAAATCTAATATGACCTATGTAAAATGGTTGGTTTCTAATAATTATTGGTTGCTGTCATTGGATAAGCAAATCAAGAATAGTTGTGTTATTACCAGGAATGGTGACTGTTTTAATATGAGGAAAGAACCCTTTTATATAACAGGAATCAGTATAGAAAGACAATTTTCTCCTCTTAAATAAAGACGGTCACAAATCACAAACTCTCTCCCACGGTGCCACTTGCTGGAGGTCTTTGGCGCCAAGGGGTAAATTTAAATTATCTGAAATTTTTTCTTCATGATACCTAGCTGCTGCTTCTTTTAAGTTTTCCTTATCCTCAGGGAGTACAGGATAATCATTAACAGAGGCAGTGGCTAACATTGCCTGGGAAGGAACAGGGGTTAGTAAGGGAGTTCTTTCAACTGGTTCCCTTTTTGCTTTAATGCACTTTATCAACCTTTTGTTGTGGATCTAAGACACCTTTGATAATATTCCATAATGTAAAAGTATCTACAGGCACTTGTTTTGTACCATGGAGAGTGTAATACACTTTCAATTTCTGCCCAACCTTTGTCCATGTTTCTAAAGTAACGATGACTTCTTTGGGGAAACCAAGGGCACTAATTTTTTACAAAATGTAGAAAACGAGATAATCATGTAGAGGAATCTTTAATTTCTCTTTTAGAAAGCAAATTCATCAACATTCTTTTGAACAATTTTCTTTCTTTAGATTCACTCTGGCCCATGACCGTATCACTGCTCTAAAACTGCTTGCAATTCCTAGCTCTGCCTGTCTCTCAGAGGGGTCTG
>NW_007261211.1:17411-20851 GCF_000164805.1 Carlito syrichta
TGTTACAACGTATCCACAAATAGAATGTTAAAGCATGTAATTTTTCACAATGTCTTTTCCCTAATTATTAACCCTTACCATCTAAATTTTTAACAACTTAATGTCTAACTTATCATTTCCCAATATTTTATTTTTAAAAAATACCATTACAAAGCTTTTTCTACTACTTCAACCCTTCTATATTAATTATCTACTCTAAAAAGCAAAAAGTTTGTTTATATTGCAAATTATAGGGTCATCCATATGTTTTCTTGCATAAATGGCGGAACCTGACATTAAAACACTCATAACAATCACAACAACATTTTTCGCTATGCAAACACAACTATGAAACAACTATGAAACATTTCACAATTAGCAAAAGGAAAACAACTTCCTCAAAGCTCCTAATTAGCAACCAACTTAAAAAATAAACCTAATAGGTCTATTATGATGCAAAACATGAAGTTTATAATTAGCATATTTAGTCCGCTGACCGGGTTAATGAGAGCCGTGATGCACATTCAACCCAAGGCTCCCGGGGTAGGAGAGTGTGAACTGCAGTTTTTAATCATTGTTGCAGGTTCAAGTACCAAAAGGGTTGGGATAGAAAAAGTCAAGTGGAGGATCATATCTCAACAGAAAATTTCTATTTCACTAATTGCTTGTTTCTACTAATAGATCTTTTAAAGGACTACTATTTTTTTGCATCTCCCAACTCTCCTGATACCGAGGTCGAACATAAAAAGATGAGTAGAAGAAGCAGGGCTGATAGCTGCCCACAGTTGCCCTGCAACTTGGGGTCTTTGGCCTTCCAGACCTGGTCAACATGAAGGTCTCTGAGGCTGGCTTTCTACACCAGGTATCAGAATGGATCGGGCCTCACGGTGGTGCCCCAAAGAGGGGTTTGGAGGCCGGGTGCAGACTCACACTTTCATCCCAGTGCTCTTGATGGTCAAGGCAAGAGGATGGTCTGAGCTCCCAGGTTCGAGAGCCACCCACGAACCTTGGCGTGACCTTTTCTCTATAAGAAGTCAAAAATAAGTTGAGGTGGTGGCGCACCCCTGTTGTTCTGGCCACTCAGGGGGCCGAAGCGGAAGGATCACTGGAGTCCAGCTGGAGGAGATCACAGTGGCCGAGTGTGGCCCCTGAGCTCCAGCCTGGGTGACAGAGTGGGCATCCGACTCATAATAATAATACCAACCTCCACCACTAACACAAACATAGGCCAGGCTCAGGGGGCTCAGCCTGGCATCCCATCCCTTCTGAGGCCCAGGAGAGTGAATGGTTTGAGTCTGTGGGTTGACACCTGTGAAGGACATGGGGCAAGATGTCATCTCAGCACTCAAAAATAAATCCAAATGTTAAGCAGGCTTGGTAGCTCAGCCATGTGGTTTCAGCCACTCGGGTGGCTGATGCGGGAGGATCGCCAGAGCCCATCAGGTAGAGTCCGCAGAGGCCGGGAGAATGCCCTGCACTCCAACCTGGGTGAATGAGTGGGATTCCAACTGCAAATAATAATGACCATTGGGTTGTAGGTCACCGCATCCTGTGTAGCTGGGACCTTGGGTGCCACCATGCATGACTCGAGTGTTTTCATTATGGGGAGCATTAGGTCTTGCTATGTAATCCAGGCTGGTCTTGAACTCCCAGGTTCCAGCATTTCCCCATCTTGGACAGCCCGATTATCTGCTGATCCACCTACTTTAGGGAACTCTAGGCCCAGGGCTGAGGCCTCCTTCCCCTATGATCTCTGTTCAAGATGAACCTGACTCCATACACAAATGGATGCTCTTCTTTTCTTTCATTTTTTAAATTATTTTTGCAGTCAGAGTCTCACTCTTTCACCCAGGCTGGAGGGCAGTGGCTTGCACCCGGCCAGTGCAACATTGGCCCACCAGATTCTGGTGAACCTTACCCCACAGGCCTTCTGAGAAGTCAGAACAACTGGCACAAACTAACATGCCTGGCTCATTTGTAATGAAGGGTAGAGATGAGTTCTCTCCGAGTTACCTGGGTGAGTCTCTGGCTGGCCTCGGTTTTCCAAAGCACTGGGATGATGAGGTTGAGCCCCCAAGCCCGGCTTTGATCCTTCATCTAAAACGAACAAGAAGGCCAGGTGTGGCATTCCACGCCTGGAATTCCAGTGCTCTGGGAGGCTGAATCAGGATGATCACTGTAGCCCAGGAGCTCAAGGCCAGCCTGGCCATGCAGGGATAACCCATTTCCACACCCATCCAAACAGGGGGTCTGGTGTCATGGTATCTGTTGTCCCAGACACTCCAGAGGCTAAGGAAGGAGGGTCACCAGAACCCATGATTTCGAGGCTGGTGGCGAATGATGGTCATGTCCCCAGGCCCTGCCTGGGTCACAGAGCCAAACCCTGTCTCCAAAATTATCAGAACTGTACACAGATTCTCAACTATGCATGGTGTGTTCAAAGGGTGACTGGCTTTAGAGACAGAAATAATGGGACATGGGAGGAAGAAATATCGCCAGGTAAGGGACGTGTCCCTGCCATTTCTTGGCAGAAGGTCCTCATTTCCGAGTAAGAGGGCCAGCCTACCTGGGGCACATTTCTCACTTCGGAGAGGAGAGTTTGCAGGAACCTGGCCAGAGAGCCTCTGGAACTCCCGCACCAAAGTGGGGGCAGCCATTGGGTTGGGTTGGGCTGGAAGGGGCCAAGCTTGTGGAACCCTCATATGTGGGGGAGATGTTGTGGGGGAAGGATTGAGGGTAGAAGGCTTGAAGGTGAATGAATTTCATTGTTGACTCAGAAATTCTTTTTCTGTCTTTGTTTCTTTCTTCTTTCTTCTTTCTTTCTTTCTTTCTTTCTTTCTTTCTTTCTTTCTTTCTTTCTTTCTTTCTTTTCCCCTCTTTCTCTTTGTTTCCTCACTAGGTAGCCCTGGCTGCTCCTAAATCACCCAACTCGATCCTTCCTCTTAGCCTAAGCCTCCCAAACTGCTGTGATCACAAGCTTTCCATTTCATTGGTATCCTGGTCTTCCTGCCTGGTCTTGAACTCTGGGCCCAAGGTGATCTTCCTGCCGAGGCCTGCCCTCGTGCAAGGTATTCTAGGTTTTGCTTCTGGTCGAGGTGGGGGCTTGCTATGATGTAGAGCTTGGTCTCAGCTACTGGGCCCCAGCCATATTCGTGGCTCAGCCTCCCAAAGTGCTGAGGAGATAGGCATGAGTCACCCAGCTGGCCCTGCCACTCCTGACGGTTTGAGAATCACAAACTCTCTTTCCTCAAGACAGCACCTGGGAGGAATGAGCAGGCCCACCCTGGGGAACGAGGTGGGTGGAGGGGTGGTTGCCCCAGCAGAGACATGCCCCTGTGCCAGGCACTCACTCAGGCGGGCTCAGCGGGCCACTCAGACTGCCCACTCCATGTCCTGGGTCGTCTGAAGGGAGCTGGCTTTGTGGCGGGGCCCAGAGTGGGGTGTAAATTCTGGGTGCACGT
>NW_007261212.1:0-29798 GCF_000164805.1 Carlito syrichta
GGGTGAGATGGCCAGGGCCCTTCTGGGCCTGGGGTTCTAGGAGGGCCCCGGGGTGAGAGAACCATGAGTCTTCTGGGCACTGGGCTCCAGGAGGGCCCTGGGGTGAAAGGACCAGGGATCTGAACCGGGAGCTCCAGGAGGGACCCAATGTGAGAGGGCCAAGGTTCTGGGCTTAGGGTTCCAAGAGGGCTATGGCATGAGATGACCTGGGCCTATCTCATCCCTGGGCTCCAGGATGGACCCGGGGTGTGATTGCTGTGGCCGTTCTGGGCCTGGGGCTCCAGGAGGGACCTGGGGTGAGAGGGTTGGTGATTTTCTGGGCATGCGGATCCAGGTGTGCCCCAAAGTGAGAGTTCCGGGCCCTTTTTGTGCTCAGGGCTCTAGGAAGGCCCTAGAATCAGAGGGCTGGGGCTCTGGGCCTGGGCTTCCAAGAGGGCCCCAGTGTGAGGGGCTGGGGTTCTGGGCCCACAACTCCAGGAGGGCCCCAGGGTGAGAGTGCCAGGGCTCTGCGCCAGGGCTCGAGCCGGGGCTCCTAGTGTGCCCCAGAATGAGAGGGCCAGGCCTTTGGGCCCACGACTCCATGAGGGCCCCAATGTGAGAGGACTGGGTCTCTGTGCCCGGGGTTCTCACAGGGCCCCTGGGTGAGAGGGCCAGAACTTTTCTGGGCCTGGGTCTCCAGGAGGGTCCTGGTGTGTGAGGGTTGGGGCCTTTCTGGGCCCGAGTCTCCAACAGCCCCAGGGTGATAAGGCCGGGGTCCTTCTTTCCTCGGGACACCATGAGGGCCCTGGTGTGAGAGGGCTGGGCCCCTTTTTGGAGGGTCCCCAGGGTGAGAAGTTTGAGGCCTGTCTGTGCCTGGGGCCCCTGCAGGGACCAGGGGTGAGAGGACTGGGGTCCTTCTGGGCCCAGGACTCCAAAAAGCCCCAGGGTGAAATAGCCTGGGCTCTGGTACCAGGGCTCCAGGAGTCCCTTGTGGTGAGAGGGCCTGGGCTGTGGGCCTGGGGCTCCAGGAGGGACTGGGGTGAGCACCGGGGACCTGGGCCCTTGGTTCCAGGAGGGCCCCAGGGTCAGATGGCTAGGTCTCTGGGCCTGGGGCTTCAGGAGGGCTACAGGGTGAGAAAACTGGGATACTGGTCCCAGTCTTACAGGAGGGCCCCAGGTTGAGAGGGCCAGGGCTCTATGCCAGGAGCTCCAGGAGGTCCCTGATGTGAGAGGGCCATGTCTATGTGCCGAGGGCTCCCACAGGGCCTCAGGTTGAGGCCCAGTGTGAGAGAGTCAGGGCCCTTCTGGTTTTGGGGCTCCAGTAGAACCCTGGGGATAGAGGGACATGGGTCCTTTTGGGCCCAGGGATCCAGAAGGGTCCCGGGGTGAGAGGGCTGGGACCCTTCTGGGCCCAGGGCTCCAGGAGGTCCACAGGGTGAGAGGGCCAGGGCTCTGGTGGACCTGGGGCTCCAGGAGGACCTGGGGTGGGAGGTTCCCATGGCGAAAAGCCTGGGGCCCTCCTGGAGCCACGGGGCTCCAGGTGGTCCCTGAGGCGAGAGTGCCAGAGCTCTCCAGGGCCTCGGGGTTTCATGAGGGCCCTGAGGCAAGAGGGCTGGTACTCTCCTGGGCCACAGGGTTTCAGGAGGGCACCAGGGCAAGAGGGACAGTGTCCTTCTGGACTCGAAGCTCCAGATGGGCCCTGTGCTGTGAGGGCTGGGGCTCTGGGCCTGGGAATCCAGGAAGACCCCAGGGTGAGAGGATCAATCCTCTGGGTCCAGGGCTCAAGGAGGGACCCAGGGTGAGAGGACCAGAGCGCTGTGCCCAAAGCTCCAGGAGGACCCCGTGGTGAGAGCGCTTGGTATCTCTGCCCAGGGCTACTGGAGGTGCCTGAGGTAAGAGAACTGGGGCCCTTCTGGGCCCAGGGCCAGGGCCCTTCTGTACCCAGGTCTTCAGGAGGGCCCTGGGGTGAGAGGGCCAGTACTCTGGGCCCAGAACTCAATGAGGTCCCCATCGTGAGAAGGTCGGGTCTCTGGGCCCAGGGCTCCAGGAGGGCCTTGATGTGAGAGGGTCAGAGCTCTGTGCCTGAAACTCTAGGAGGGCCCCATGGTGAGCGGACTGGAGCTCTGTGCCTGGGGCTACCAGAGGGGCCTGAGTGAGAGTGCCAGGGCCTTTCTGGGTCCAGGGCTCTGGGAGAGCCTGGTGGTGAGAGGGCCAGACCCCTTCTGAGCCTGGAGCTCCAGAAGGTCACTGAGGTGAGAGGGCTGGGGCTCTGGTACCAGGGATCCAGTAGAACTCTGTGGTGAGAGGGTCTGAGCTCTGGGCATGGGGCTCCAGAAGGGCCCCAGTTCTGTGCCCAAAGTTCCAGGAGGGCCCCGTGGTGTGAGGGCTAAAGCTCTCTCTGCCCAGGGCTACTGGAGGGGCCCAATGTGAGAGGGCTGGGGCCGTTATGGGCCCAGGGCTCCAGGAGGGCCTGGCGGTGGGAGGACCATGGCTTTTTTTGTCCCAGGGCTTCCAGAGGGCCCTGGCTTGAGAGGGCCATTGCTCTGGATCCTGGGCTCCAGGAGGGCCCGGGGGTGAGTTGGCTATGGCCCTTCTAAGCCTGGGACTCCAGGAGGGCCGCAGGGTGAAAGTGCCAGGGCTCTTCTGGACCCAGGGCTACAAGAGGGTCCAGGTGTGAGAGGGCCACGACACTGGACACGGGTTCAAGTAGGGCCACAGGGTAGTAGGGCCGGGATCCTTCTGGGACTGGAGTTCTAGGAGTTACCCAATGAGAGTGGGCTGGGGACCTTCTGGACATGATGCTCAAGGAGGTCCCTGGGGCGAGAGGGCTGGGGCTCTGGTGTAGGAGCTCCAGGAGGGCGCCATGGTGAAAGGGCCTGGGCTCTGTGACTGGGGCTCCTGAAGGGCCCTGGGGTGAGATCATTGTGGCTCGGGGCCCGGGGTCTAAGTTTCCAGGAGGGCCCCGGGTTCAGATGGACCAGGCTCTGGGCCCTTGCTTCAGGAGAGGCCCCTGGTGGGAAGGCCAGGAATCTAGTCCTGGGGATCCAGGAAGGCCTCAGCGAGAGAGGGCTTCGAGGCAATAGGGCCAGGGCCCTTCTGAAGCCATGGAGCTCCAGGTAGTCCCTAGGTCGAGAGGGCCAGGGCCCCTCTGTACCCAGGTCTGCAGGAAGGCCCTGGGATAAGCGAGCCGGGACTCTTGGCCCAGAACTCCAAGATGGCCCTGGTATGAGAGGGTTGGGCATCTGGGCTCAGAGATCCAGGAGGGCCTCGAGGTGAGAGGGCGAGTGTTCTGTGCTCGAAGCTCCAGGATGGCCCCATGGTGAGAGGGGTGGGACTTTGTGCACGGGGCTATCAGAGGGGCCTGAGGTGAGAATTCTGGGGCCCCTCTGGGCCCAGGCTCCAAGAGGACCTGGGGGTGAGAGGGCCGGGGCCCTTCTGGACCCATGGCTCCAAGAGGACCCTGGGGTGACAGGGCTGGGTCCCTTCTGGGCCCAGGCTCCAGTAGAACCCTGTGGTGAGAGGGCCTAGGCTCTGGACCCAGGGGTCAAGAAGGGCCTCAGGGTGAGATCACTGGGGCCCTGGGCCAAGGGTTCCAGGAGGGCCCCAGGGTCAGATGGCTGGGGCTCTGGTCCCGGTGCTTCAAGAGATCCCCAGAGTTGGAAGGCTGGTGCTCTGGTCCCAGGACTCCAGGAGAGCTCCAGGGTTAGAGGGCCACGGTCCTGGGCCCGGGGCAAGGAGGTTCCTGGGTGAAGAGGGAGGGTGACCTTCTGGGCCTGGGGCTCCAGGAGGGCCCAGGGGTGAGAGGGCCGGGGCCATTTTGGGCCTGGCGCTCCAGGAGGGCCTCGGGGTGAGAGCACTGGGGCCCTGGGAACAAGGTTCCAAGAAAGCCTGGGGTCAGATGGCCAGGGCTCTGGTCCCAGTGCTTCAAGAGAGCCCCAGGATGGAAAGACCGGGGCTCTGGTACCTAGGCTCATGGAGAGCCCCAGGGTTAGAGAGCCGGGGCTCTGGGCTTGGGGCTCTTTGTCCAGAGACTTAGATGCTATCATGAGGTTCCTACAGACCTAGGCCAGGACCTGGAAATGGAAGACACAATGTTCATAGATAGATAATCTGCGGGCCAACCCACAACACAGGTTGGGCATCCAAGAAGTTGATGTTTATGTGTCTTCCTTGGGAGGCACCCCTGAATCCAGAATTTAGTCACCTCTGCAGATAGTGGGGGAGTATTAAGAGGAGAGAATCCAGGCTATGGTGGAGATGCCCCAAAGCTCTGCTTCCTAGCTCAATACTGAGACAGAGATGCCAAAATCTCCCTTATTGCTTCATTCCTATGGAAGGATAAAACCCCCATTCAAAGTATATTCCTTTCCAGTAACTTTCCCAGTCCCTTCTGAGCCTTGGAGTTTGTAGAGGGTGTGCACTTGTGAACTTCTGATGTGAAGACCCCAGAATTTGGGGAAAAGGAGCTCCTGGGTCCTAGAAAACACTAAGCAAAGGGCACTAGATAAGGGAACAGATACTGGATTCACATCTGTGGCTTCACCATGTGTCTCAGAAACAGACTCACAATGCTTCCTCTGGTTGCTTTTACTTCTTTTTGTTCAATCTCCTGTTCTTCCTTATGTGGGTACTCTGGCTTTCTTCACTGGACTGTGGGTTGGTGGGATTATAAATGGAGGGAAATTCAGTATTCCTTTGAAAGATTTGTATGAACAAAACTTTTCCTCACAACTAGGAACATACTTAAGAGAAAAAATTTTGAGTTGTATTGTGAAATTATATGGTAATTTTTATAAATTCAGTTGATTTTATTTATTTTATAAACTCGATTTTGTGGGGTTTCTTTTAATGTTCTTAATGTTAATTTAACTTTTTTAATAGGCAGACTTTCAGATAATCTATTCTTTCATGTGACCTTAGTGAGTTTATGTCTTTCAAGTAATTTATACACTTCACCTGTCATATTAAATGTAGGCTTAGCATTGTTCACAGAATTTCTTTACTATCCTTTTAATTCCCATCATTACAGCAATGAGCCCAATTTTATTTCTGATATTAGTATTTTTGTTGTGTTTTTTGTTACCTTTCATAGACTGCATAGAGGTTTATTAATTGTAATCAGCTCCTCAGAATATCAACTTTTTATTTTGTTGATTTTTCTAAAGATTTCTGTGATTAATTTTATTGACTTCTGTGATGTAGTTTTATTCTGTTTGCTTTACATTTTGTTCTTTACTTTCTGCAGTTTCCTACTTTGAACATAATATTTTTTATTTTAGATATTTTTACACTTTTTTGAGAAAGCAGGATTTGTTGAGAAGACAGAAAGCTGCCACAGTGGGAGAGGACCCCAGCAGGTTGTTGTATATAGCTACTTTCAATACTTTCAATATGCATCCAATGCTATAAAATTCCCTCTAATAGCTGATATTGTTGCATTCCACAAATCTTGTCAGATCACAGTTTCTTTTAACATAGATCAAGGTATTTTTACATTGTATGAAGATGCTTTATTTAATGCATGTGCTATTGAAAATTACACTGCTATTTTGGAAAAACACTGTGATTTTCTTGCTGCTTTCTTAATGTTGATTATTTTGTTTAATCCCATCGATGATGTGGGCATAGTCTACATGTTCTTTGTTCTTTTAATATTATTTGACTGCATTTTACGTCCAATATTATGGTTGCCGAGATTTATTCATGTAATCTTGAACAAAAATGGGTTATCAGCTGTTTTGGATGCAGTAATCAAAGAATGTGACTTAGTTCCTATTAATCCCTGGTGTTATTCAGTTTAACTACATCCTTACTGCCAACTGGTTTGGTCAACCTATTACTATCTTTTGAAAATGATATTAAGTGGTTCCTTCTTTTCCTTGTTATAATGTCTTTAATATTCCTCTTGGCAGAATAACCTATCATTACTTTTACATTTTTATATATGGTTCTCTATATTATTTGAACATATATAGTTGCTTGAGTTAAAGTCTCATTTTCAAAGTCCAGTGTCATGCTTTCCCAGGGATAATTTCTGTTGATTGCTGTATTTTTGGATATGTTCCTGTGCTGATTGTTCCCAAGACCAGTTCCAGACTTGGTGATATTTTCTAGGCCTCCCAGGACTCGGCTTATGATCATGAGCTTGTCCGTTGTTTATTACAGTCAAAGGATAAAATGCAAAATCTACAAAAATAATGAATGTAGTTTAATTGATGGCTAGAGTTGTTCATAGACTTTCTTCATCGCCCTTTATATGTCTGTAAGTGTTGTAGTAGTATCACTGATTTCACATTGATAATTTGTGTCTTCACGTTTTCTTGTGAGAATTGGTAGAAGTTTTACACTTTTACTGGTCTTTTAGAAGAAGCAGTTCTTTGTTTCCTAGTCCATCCTATTTTTTTTTTTATTGATTTATGCTCTTTGGTGAAATATTTTCATCCTTAGCATTACTTTGTTATTTATTTTGTTTGTTTTTTCTAGGATCTTGAGAGGAGACCTCACATTATTGATTGGAAAACACTTCTTGATTATTGTATACATTCTGGGCTTGCTTGAATGACCTTGATACTTCATTCTCTGTTCTGTTTTCAATTGTATTGCACAAATTTTTTAATTGAGCCATTATGTAGCTTAGACAGTCATTTATCTAAGAGCTATCTATATGTACTTATTCATTTCTCATTTAATGGGAAAAGCCAGGTGATAACTTGAAAAGAACATTATCAACCTCATTGCCACAGATATGAAGCTGGAAATTCCGAACTGTTCTTCATTATTGTCTTTCAAGTGGTGATCCTCTAGTAGGATGGATGTGTTTTCTGACCATGTTTTCCACTTCTTTTGTCATTTTCTTTTCCAGTTGGGCATTCAGAAGTGTGAGTCTGTTTTCCTTTTCTTTATGCTTTGTCGAGTTTCTGAATACACTCCAGCAACGATATTTGTTCGAAAAATATAGAGGACCATATATAAAAATATAAAAGTAATGTTATGTTATTCTTCAAAGAGGAATACTAAAGACATAGATATAATTCAAGCTAGAGGCCAGTGAAACTTTTTCTTTGCAATAATATAGACTGACCTGTTCTTTCAGCACCTGCACAATTACTACCTCAGTTAGTTAATTACTGGAGAAAATGCTGCACCATCTATATTAATACAATTTGTATGCATCATTCAGTACCTATTTCAGTTTTTCTAGTAGTTTGTAGTTTCTATTACTTTTAGTGAGTAATAATACAGAGTTGTACTGTAATATTTAAACCATTTCAAGTAGATATTCTCCTTGAAGCATGATACATTTTTAAACTTCACACTAAAATTTGTATTTGTTCTATTTATTTGGGGCAGATAGCTTTCCTTTCAATGGTTTGTTTTTTCAATATATTATTAGAATATTTGTAATTGTAGATTCATCAGCCAGAATTCATATTTAATTAACCACTTATAAAAACTATATAACATTCTTCTTTCAAAAATACTTTAATTATATGTATTCACACAAACAGTTCACCCCCGAGAAGATAACTGGTGAAAACATAGGGACGTTCCCCCTTAAATTATTTAGGGAATAACATGCACAATGATAGAGAAATCCCTCTGTGAATTTACAGAGATGCAGAGATTGCTAAGTGTATAGTAATTTATGAGAGGAAGAATGAAGTTTGATAATATGCTTAGAGAAATAGGACTTTTTATAAGTAAATATCTGTTAATGCTATCTTTTGTACATTTCTGAACCAAATTTACTTATTGGATCTAGAAATATTTCATGACTCTTGAATGGTCCAAATGTCGGGATGATATTTCAAGTCAAGAATGAAACCTATATGTTCTTAGCATATCAGTCTTGCTTGCATTTAACTTGAAATTCTCACTATTGACTATATTGGGTGATACACCATTACCCTCCTCAACCTTGTTTCAAGAAACAGTAAAATAATGTGTGGGCTTGGAATTCAGTTTTGGAAATAAAACACTTAAAATATATTTTTGTATGTGTACACACTTATGTGTACAGCAGCAGTTGGACCTCACAATGTGGATTATGACTTCACTCTGAAACAATTATGATGTCCTGTTGCCATGGTTATGTGATTACATATGTATATCTTGCCCCCGGCTATAACTACCACAGTCTGCTGTTTTCAAAACATAGATCAGGTTGAGAGTTGACAGTTAGTAATAATTCTTCTATTGATCTTGGTCTTCCTTATGGGGAACCAGTGTGTCTGCTCACTAGGTATGTTCATATTGGCCTGTCAAATTCTATCCTTTCAAATGTACTATATAATATTCTTCAAAATATTTTATTTTAAAAATTATATTCTGTATTTTCCATATGCAGTTTTAAAAAGTGTCTGTAGTAGTTTTACTCTTTAATTTATGTATTTGATTTTTCTATCTAGCAGGTTGCTTTACATTTTGCTCCACTTTATATATATTTAAAAACTGTTAATCTGTTAGTACTATTTTGATGTATTGTGTGAAGTAGTTCTCCTGACCTATTATCCAGAGCTCTTTCTTTCTTTTTTTTTTTTTGAGTCGGAGTCTCACTCTGTTGCCCAGACTGGAGTGCAGTGGCCGCTCCTGGCCACCGCAGCCTCGACCTGTTGGGCTCCGGCGATCCTTCTGCCTCAGCCTTCTGAGTAGCCGGAATTTACAGGCATGCGCTACCACGCCCGGCAGATTTTAAAAAATTTATTGTAGAGATGAGGTCTCGCTGCCCAGGCGGGTCTCGAACCTTCGGGCTCAGGCAGTCCACTCACCTCAGCCTCCCAAAGGCTCAGGATTACAGGCTGAGCCACCGAGCCTGGCTCAGAGCTCTTTCTAAGAGTCTAGATGTACTTAGTTCCATGACTCGGAACCTCTATAAAGGTAGAGAAAGGTATATTTTTTCATGAATAAATAAAGCAAGATGATGTTTTGATAGGTTTTAATATATCAGAATTGTTAATAGATAAGCTTATTTATCTATCAAATTGGAATACATCTTTTCTGACCATCTCCTCTGTGGATCATGGACCAGGCAACAGGACCATTATTGAGGACAATGGTGCCCTTTATGTGGGGTGGCCACTGAGTGAGCAATCAGGCAAGCATATCTCATTCTTTAAAAAGTGGGTCTAAATTGGGGTAAAGTGAATGCTTTTAGGTATAGTGTGTATGTCATAAGTAGAACAATGGTTTGGGGGTTTGGAATCCTGGGCTTCAGTGGGGCTTTGAGCCTTTTGAAGTTGTGATATCTAAAGTAAGACATTTCACTGATACTTATCATTTATGAGCTTTTATATTGTACACACATTGAATCACTCAACAATCATAGGGTATGTTTTATGTATCATGAACCAACTCAACACAGAGAAAATGAGACATTAGACAATTGTGTCCATGCTTATGAGTTTCTAAGAGCCAAGATTGGGACCCAAGCACACAGCCTCAAATCTGAGGTTCCGAATTCATCAATCAGCTGTGTGCTAATCAATTACTATACAAGGGAGTTCCATCACTTGTAAGTCGAGAATGACTTGAGCCTAGGAAGCTCCTACACACTATTTACATTGTAAATAGTGTCAGGTGCTTGCCAAGGCAAGCATAGTGCATTCATAGTGCAGGTCATTCCATAGTCATTATAGGAAAAGCATACACAAAGCCCAAATGCTTTTGGGCCATTTGCAGATTTTGAGAATTGGAAGGCACCACTAGGGACAAGGGTCGAAATAGTTTAGAGCTGGGTCACTCCACAGCACCTGTCCAAAAGCTACAAATAACAGGAAGATACCTTGTCATTACAGGAAATATTAATGACAGAATCATTCTTAAGTCAAAATCTGAAAACAAATATTGGAAATCTATAACCAAACAATTATTTTTGGTAACAAGAAAAGTTGAATTGTATAGGAAGATTCTACAGGGTTCATGGAGAGTGAAACATTGGCTATTTGGGATCACAACTAGAGAGGCAGAAGAGAGAGGGCCATCAGGATAATTGAAGGGGCAATTGTAGATGAAAGGAAAAAGAAGTCTGACAAAATCCCGGGAAGAGGTGTTCAGGGTTTGACTCTATAGGGGTCTCTTTAATAGGGGGAGGGACTCTGTCCCTACCAGAGTCTAGGGATGGATGTGGAGTTTGTTAACTGTAAACTGAGTTGTGATGAGGAAGGAAAGTTGCACCCTCGGTACTGGTACAACCACTGCACATTTCTCAGCTGGTCCCAGTTCAGACTGCTAAGATCAACAACCAGTAAGGCAATGGGGGTGTTGCAGACTTAACTTATTAAAAACTACAAAAGCACCAGCCTAGATGGGCACTTTTCTGGTAAGTTTACCCTTGTTGTTTATTCAGGTTAGACCAGTTGATGGAATGTGTGTGTTTTGGTACAGCCTTCTTGCGACAGTGTTTTTTTATTTTTTGCCATGTCCTAAGGTCTGAGCAACCTTTGAGAAAAGAAGACACTGATCACTCTGTGTGGTCACCAGAAGAAACACTCAGTGAAATGTAGCTGACAGGTTGAAGGTAGTGGGGCAGGAAGGCCACACATTTATCCTTCCAAAAGCACAAGAGAGGATTTTCTTTAGAAGAACTCAGTCACATATGAGATCCATGATTTTAAAGGTACAAGAAATTGAATGCTTTGTGGACCTGCCCTTATCTCAGGCATCCCCTCCAAAGTATTAACCATATGATCTCATAAACCTTGGGTTGCAGAACTGGAGAAAGAATGAACTGTTCTCTTGAGGTGGTCCAGCATATAAAGTAGTGATTTTGATTGTTCAGGATCTCTTGTCTTGAAACCAAACACACGTTCCACGTCATATACTTCATGTATCAGTGTTGTGATTCTGAAAATCACTTAACAACAACTTTAAATGTCAATACCCTTCCATGGAAAATATAAGCTTCAGCCACTCCTCTGTCTACCCAATCAGGATGATGAGGGAATCACAGTAGATAATGCTAGACAATAATCACAATAAGTCAGATTCTCCATGAGGTGCGAGACATCATACCCAGAAAAAGATGGAATGGTAACCTCTATGTTGCACATCATGGAGCAATCCAAGTACCATCCCCATATTCACCCACTACTAAGTGTCAAGTTTATTACTCTTGGCATCTATCAATCTATCTATTATCTGTCTGTTTATATTGTGTCTCATTTTGGCACCAGGAGTGGAGCAGAGTGGCAGGGTCACAGTACCTCCTGGGTTCAGATGATTTTCCCATGTAGCTGGGACTACAGATGTGGGCCAAGATGCCTGGCTCATTTTTTTTAAAGTTTTTAATAGACAAGGGATTTCTGTGTTTCCAAGGCTAGTCTTGAACTCCTGAACTGGAGCAACCCACCCATTTCAGCCTCCTTATGTGCTGGGATTATGGGAATGTGCCACCACACTTGGCTCTATTCCTGACTTTTAGTAAACAATTGTAAAACACTACTGAGGTACTAGTCCTCTTTCTTAAATTTTTTTTCCAGAATCTGGCCATTTTTGCCTCATATTATGGTACTGATTATTATGCCCTATTAAAATTTTAACATGACAGTACAGAGACCTGAGATTAGAAGGATTGCATGAACTTCTCAGACTTATGTGGCTGTATGTGGTTTGGACCCAGGCCTTCACTCTGCACAGCCCCCACAGCCTCAGTCACCCTGCTCTGCTGACTTTCTCCAGTTTCACATCTATAGGAAACATTGCCCACACCATCTGTTCGGTAGATTAAGTGTTCACTGATTTCCATGATCTTCTTGATGCCAGCTTAAATTCAGATGGTTCTGCGTAGAAGCCAGTTAACTATGGGATCACAAGTTTAAACTCAGAATAAATGATTCTTAATTCTCTTCTGGTCTTCTGCCAGCAAGATGTCAACAGATCTCTCTACTGTAAGTGTACTAACCTGGAAATTCTCTGACAGACACTCTAAGAAGATATGCTTCCTACATGTATCATGCAATATGTCAGCTGGATTCTGGGCTAATGAACCAGTGCCCACTTATGAAATTACTGTAGAAATTCATTAAGTTGTTTCAAAAGTAATATTTTTGGATTCTTAAATGTTCTATATAGGAGAAATCATAAAGTGGCTAAGCCATAATTTTTAACACGCCACAATTTTAATTTGCCCAGTCAATAAGTACAGCTGCAGCCAGAACACTTAAAATGCATTAAAAATCAATTTTTGTTCATATTTAATGGTAGACAATGCTTCAAGGTAATGTATTGACATTACAAGATTGTTGAACTTTAGTGTAAAAAGATCTCCCTGAATCAGTGGTTCTATATTATTATTTTCAATTCATATACTGTTTGAAGCAGAGAATTTAGATTGACATAACTCAGCATAAAATACACAAAGTTCTAATACATTTGTATCCTCTCACCTGAACCTCAGTAGCCCACAGTGATGATTATGTTTCAGTCTTTTAAACATTTATTTATTTGTTTGTATTTATTATAAAGATGTGGGGTACAATTCAGGGTTGTGTATATTAACATTGATTTTGCAGGTACCCTTGTTAATGAGGTATGCCCTCCCCTTCCTTAGCAGTTTCCCTCAACTGCCAATCACACCCCCACCTCGTGACAGATGCCCACTACTGCCAATCCCTTTCTTATAGTATTGTAATCATTCAAGGTCCGCTTATGAGTGAGAATATATGGTCCTCTGTTCTTTGTTTTGGTAAGAGATCACTGAGCACACAATTATTCATATCTTCCATTACTGATATGATTGCTGAAAATAATAAGCAAATATTGGTACATTATTGCCTGAAATATGTTATTTAAATACTTATTATTCTTTCTCTTGTGTATATCTAGAGATTATGGAATATTTTCCATGTTATATTTACTATCATAATTTCATAGAGGATACTTTCACTGCTCTAACAATCTCTTCTTCACTTATTAACCTCTCTCCTCTTCCTGCAGAAACCTTGGGAACTATTGATATTTTACTGTCTGTTTGCCTTTTCCAGAATGTCATATAATTGGAGTCATCTTATGTGTCCTTTTAAAATGAAATTATTTCACTAATTCATATATATTTAATGATCAATCATATGCTTTCCATGCTTTGATAGCTAACTTCTTCCACTCACAGAATAATATTGCACTGTATGAATTAATGTTCCTCCATCACCTCTTGATGGACATCTAGCTTGTGTTTAGTTTTGGTGATTATAGATAATGCTTCTGTAAGTATTCCTTTGAATGATTTGTATGAACATAACTTTTCCTCCCAACTGGGTACATACTTAAGAGAAAAAATTTTGAGTCATATTGTGAAATTATATTGTAATCCTTATAAATTCAGTCAATTTTATAAAATAAACTCGATTGGGGGAGTTGAATGTTCTTAATGTTAATTTAACTTTTTTAATAGGCAGACTGTTTCAGATAATCCATTTTCTCAAGTGACCTTAGTGAGTTTATGTCTTTCAAGTAATTTATACACTTCACCTGTCGTATTAAATGTAGGCTTAGCGTTGTTCATAGAATTTCTTTACTGTCCTTTTAATTCCCATCAGTTCAGCAATGAGCCCAATTTTATTTCTGGTATTAGTATTTCTGTTGTGTTTTTTGTTCCCTTTCATAGACTGCATAGAGGCTTATTAATTGTAATCAGCTCCTCAGAATATCAACTTTTCGTTTTGTTGATTTTTCTAAAGATTTCTGTGACTAATTTCATTGACTTCTGTGATGTAGTTTTATTCTATTTGTTTTACATATTGTTGCTTTACTTTCTGGAGGTTCCTACTTTGAACGTAATATTTTTAATTTTAGATATTTTTACACGGCCACCCCAAACTCGACCTGCTGGGCTCCGGTGATCCATCCCCCTCAGCCTTCCAAGTAGCTAGAATAACAGCTGTGCGTTACCACGTCCGCTAATTTTGGGTTTATTGTAGAGATGAGGGTCTTACCAAGTTCCCCAGGTGGGTCGCAAACCCGCGGACTCAGGCAGTCCACTCAACTCAGCCTCCCAAAGGCGCGGGGTTACAGGCTGAGCCACCGAGCCCAAACTGAAATTTCTTACTGGCTGAGACAAAGAAGCACTGGCTTTAGTGTATGTAAGATGATTTAGGTTTCTATTCCAAAGGAACATTGGGGTTCCCTGAGAGAACATAATTTTGTAAGGACACATCTGTGACCAGAGCATACCATATGAATGACACCCAATAAGTCACTGAAGTGCTTAATTTAAATTAAATAATTATTTAAATTATTTTGCAATTGTATGGCTCTCTTATTATTCTTGGCTTATAGATTTACACCACAGAGAGGTCTGAAATGGAATTCCCATCCAGGAACCTTTGAGAGACCCACTTCACTCAAACTGGTATAGAATGAAGAGGCTCAGGCTAAACAAAAAGGTGTACCCTAGGAATGCCACCCAAACAGGTACCTATTGCTGAATTTAAAAATATTTTGGTATTTATGGCCACAGTGATCTAAGGGCATAACTTGCAGCATTTTCCTTCTTTAAAATTTAATGAGACTGGGTTTTAAGGTCGTGAATATGATGTCTTTGTGTATCCTCCATGTTAAATTTTCTTTTCTTGGTATGTTATAACTTTAGAAGCATGGCATACATGTGAGGATTATTTACACAGTTATCTTGCAGGAAGGCAATTTCTTTCCCTCTGAACAGCCCACCCAATCACAGGAATGATCATGGTATCCAGTGGGTAGTTTTGTGTCCATATCTCCCTTTCTCCCTCTCTGCTTAAATCAGTTCCCAGTGTGTTTTGTCTCCATTCTTGTGTCTAGTGTTTAGGACACACTTAGGAGTGAGTACATGCAGTATTTAGTTTTCTTTGTTTCTGTAACAATTCATTTAAAATGAGGTTCTCCAGCTGCATAGATATTGTTGAAAATAATTTTGATCTTCTTTTACATTGAGGGTCTAGTATTCCATCAAGAATATGTACCACTTTTTTTATGGAGTTGTGGTCCCATTCAGTCCCGAAGCTGGAGTGCACTGACACACTCACGGCCATCTCAGCATCAACCGACTGGGCTCTGGTGACACTTATGCCTGAACCTTCCAAGTAGCCAGTGCTACAGGCACACGCTACCAAGCCCAACTAATTTCTAATATATTTTGGAGTTGAGGTCTCACAAAGTTGCCTGGGCTGATCTCAAACATTCATGTGCAGGCAATCCAACTCCCTTGGCCTTCCAAAGTGCTGGGATTACAGGATGACACACTGAGCCCTATCCCACATGTTCTTTATTCCGTCTACCAAAGATATGCTGGTAGGTTGGTTCCATGATTTTGTTATCGTGAAGGGTGATAGGTTCACTTTCTCACAGAATGGTATGGTCACTTTGATGAAAAGCACATATATGCCCAGATGTTTCTGGTCCATTCACAAAATCTAAGTATTGCGAGATATCACGGAGTTCAGTGAGGCTAACCTCTATCCATTCTGAGGTGAATTTTCAAAGCAGCTGGCCAAAGAATATAAGAATAGGTGACGTACTTTGGTGTATTTTATAATATTAGCTCTATAAGACCCCAAATGCTCAAATCCTGCTAGATTAAAATGGTAAAAATACAAATTCAATGCAGGTCTAGGTTAATAGTCTGATTTCCATTATTTTTGGCACCTTTCTGGTACATCTGGATAAAGGGCCATCAACACTCATTCCAAATCTTTCACCATGATGAGCCGTCAAATTACTGACTTGCTAGTTAGATGAGCCATCAAATTACTGACTGGCCACTATATCAATCAAAGCACTTTAATTGATTCAAAATCACCAATTATCTGGGTACTGATATTTTTTCTGTATTCTCCTAGCCTGCATGAAGGATGTGGAGGAAGACACCAACATATCAGCATATCGTCCTGCCCTGGTAAGACCACCTTTAATTTTCATGGGGAGAAATATAATTTGTCTGAAATCGTTCCTTATCAATCAAATTTGAATATAAATATTCAACAACATAAATTATGTATGACACATATAAATATCTTAGTGCTGTAATATTGAACAGCCCTTTCTTACTAACACACACTTGACACACTTAGACATTTTTAAATGATAGCATACATAATAAATTATAATGTACAGGCATTTCCTTTGGCATCTATTTTAATCCATGAATTAGGAATTGTAAAATTTTCATTTAAATCTCTGCTAAAGGGAAATTCTGCAGAAAATGTTTATCTTTTTCACAACTTTAATCTCTTCTTAATTTTAGGGTCTTTTAATTCTGACTCAGCCAAGGGTCTTTTAAATTATCAATAAAATATTAGATATCTGTGCATTGCACGGCATAATCTAATCTTTACACTGTGTTCTTTTACATAATTACAGATGCGACACTGGGCAGTGGAACCAGGTATGTACCCTGAAATTTCTTACAAGCTGAGAAAAACAAGTAGCTGGCTCTCATGTGTAGAGCTGCTCTAGGTTTCTATTCAGAAGGAAATTGGGAGTCTCATGAGAGAAAATCCTTTTGTAGGGACACATCTGTGACCAGAGTGTACAGTTTGAATGGCACCAAATAAGTCCCTGAAGTGCTTATTTGAAATTATTTTGGCATTTTAAGGCTATCTCACACTTGTTAGCTTATAATTTTATATCACAATACTTTGTGGACAGGATATTCTGTGAAGGAACCCTTGAAATTTCCACTTCACTCTCTGAGGTCGAAAATAAGAGGCTCATGCAAAACTACAAGGTGTGCCCTACGAATGCCACCCAAAGAGCCACCTATTGATTAATTTGCAAACATTTTGCTATATTTGGCTCTGTTAAGATAGTTGCTTTCAGCTATGTGTCACAGTGATCTGAGGGAATAACTTGCAGTGTTTCTATCTTGGAAAATTAATGAGACTGGGTTTTAAGGTCTCAAATCTGACCTCTTTGTGAATCCTACATGTTGAGTTTTCTTTTCTTGGTACTTTTTAACTTTAGAATCATGGGGTACATGAGTAGAGTACTTACAAAGTTTTCTTGCATGAAGGCAATATTTGTTCTTCTGAAGAGCCCCCTAACCACAGAAGAGATCATGATATCCAGTAGGTAGTTTGTCTCCCTTTTCTCCCTTTTGCCCTCTCTGCTTAAATCAGTTCCCAGTGTCTGTTGTCCCCATTCTTGTGCCCAGTGTTTAGGACACACTTACGAGTGACAACATGTAGTATTTAATTTTTTGTTCTGTAACAATTCATTTAAAATGAGGGTCTCCAGCTGCATAAATATTGTTGAAAATGACAACATTTTGATCTTCTTTTTCAATGAGGGTCTAGTATTCCATCATGAGTATGCACCACATTTTTTTTTGAGTTACGGTCACACTCGGTCCTCCAGGCCTGACTGCAGTGACACATTCACAGCCATCCCAGAATTGATTGATTGGCCTCCGGTGATACTTCTGCCTCAACCTTCGAATTGGCTAGTGCTACAGGTGCACGCTACCACAACTGGCTAATTTCTTACATATTTTGGAGGTGAGGTCTCACCAAGTTGCCTGGGCTGGTCTAAAACCTGCAAACTCAGAGAATCCCCTTCCCTTGACCTCCCAATGTGCTGGGATTTCAGGGTGAGCCACTGATCCCCATCTCACATACTCTTTATTCATACTACCAAAGATGTGCTTGTGTGTCGGTTACATGGTTATGCTATAGTGAATGGTGATAGGTTGGTTTGCTCACAGAATGTCACGGTCACTTTTTGTAAAAGCATAGAGATGTCCAGATGTTTCTGCTCCATTCACAGATTCGAACTATTGTGAGACATCATGTAGTTCAATGTGGCTAAGCTCTATCCACTCTGAGGTGATTTTTTTAAGCAGCTGGCCAAAGCATATAAGAATTGGAGATGTATTTTAGTTGATTGTATGTTATTATCTACATAAACCCCCAATACTGAAATCCTGCCAGACTAAAGTGGTAAGAATGAAAATACAAACACAATGCAGGAGTAGGTTAATAGCCTGAAATCCGTTGTTTTGGGGGCCTTTCTGATACATCTGGATTAAGGACAATCAACACTCATTCCAAATCTTTCACCAAGGTGAACACTCAAGTTTTTGACTAGTTAATATATCCTGAACAGCCACCAGCCTATTGGAAATAAAATGTTGCCTAAAACTAGTGCAAATCTCATAAATTTGGATAAAGACACTAGCAGGATAATGTGTAGTGATGCAAGGAAGGAAATTTAGCTGGATTTCAAGACAGGCAGAAGGAATAAGGAAATTCAAATGCTAAATCCCAATTCATACTTCAAGATCTTTTACAGACTGATTTGCTGTTACGTAAGGTGAACATTAGCACTGAGTTAAAGTATCTGTATTATTTACTCTACGCTTCTCCTTTGCCATCTGTCTTTTATTCAGCAGGATTCCCTAGTAACTTAAGACCAAGCTTTTTAATCAACCTCCTTCATATACTATGTCAAAGCACCCTAATTGATTCGAAATCACTAATTATCTGGGTACTAATATTTTCTCTGAATTTTCCTAGTCGGCGAGGAGAATGTGGAGGAAACCTCCAATGAATCAAAATCGCGTTCTCCCCAGGTAAGTCCACCTTACATTTTCATAAGGAAAATTGTGATTTTTCTGAATTTGGTCCTTGTCAAACAAGTTTAGATACAAAAGTCCAAAAATGAACATTAAGTATGACATATAGAATTCTCTTAGTGCTGTTGTACTGAGTGGCCCTTTCTTACTAACTCATACTTGACACAGTTAGACATTTTTAAATGATAGCATTCACTATAATTTTTAATGTGCAGGCATTTCCTTTAGCATCTATTTTTATCCATGAATTAGGAATTGTAAATTTTTCATTTAAATCTCTGGTAAAGGGAAATTGTGTAGAAAATGCCTATCTTTTTCACAAGTTTAATCTCTTAATTTTAAGAACTTTTAATTTGGACTCAAGCAATGGGTTTTCAAGTTATCAATAAAATATTAGATACTTGTGCATTTCACAGTATAATCTACTCTTTACACTCTCTTCTCTTTCATTATTGCAGATGCCACCCAGTGCGGAGGATAGTGGTACGTACACTGAAAATTCTTTTTTTTTTGAGTTGTAGTCTCACTCTGTCGCCCAGACTGGAGTGCAGTGGCCGCTGCCGGCCACCCCAACCTCAACCTGTTGTGCTCCAGTGATACATCCCCCTCAGCCGTCCACGTAGCTAAAATTACAGGCGAGAGCTACCACGCTCTGCTAATTTTGGGATAATTGTAGAGATGAGGTCTCACCAAGTGAGGTAGGTCGCGAATCCTCGGGCTCAGGCAATCCACTCACCTCATTTCCCCAAAGGCATGGGATTACAGGCTGAGCCACCGAGCCCAAACTGAAATCTCTTACTGGCTGAGACAAAGAAGCACTGGCTTTAGTGTATGTCAGATGATTTAGGTTTCTATTTGGAAGGAACATTGGGGTTCCCCTGAGAGAAAGTCATTTTGTAAGGACATCTGTGACCTGAGAGTACCATATGAATGACACACAATAAGTCACTGAAGTGCTTAATTTAAATTCTTTTGCAATTGTATGGCTCTCTTATTATTCTTGGCTTATAGATTTATACCAAAGAGAGGTTTGGAGAGGATTTCCCATACAGGAACCCTTAACAGACCCACTTCACTCTAAGTGCTGTAGCCTGAAGAGGCTCAGGCTAAACAAAAGTTGTATCCTAGAAATGCCACCCAAACAGGTACCTATTGCTGAATTTACAAATATTTTGATATTTATGGCTCTTTTAAGATTGTTGCTTAAGCTTTGAGCCACAGTGATCTAAGGGCATAACTTGCAGCATTTTCCTTCTTTAAATTTTAATGAGACTGTGCTTTAAGGTCCCGAATATGATGTCTTTGTGAATCCTCCATATTAAGTTTTCTTTTCTTGGTATGTTATAACTTTAGAAGCATGGTGTACATGTGAGGATTACTTACACAGTTTTCTGGCAGGAAAGCAAGTTTTTTCCTTCTGAATAGCCCACCCAATCACAGAAATGATCATGGTATCCAGTGGGTAGTTTTGTGTATATATGTCTCTTTCTCCCTCTCTGCTTAAATCAGTTCCCAGTCTCTTTTATCTCCATTCTTGTGCCCAGTGTTTAGGACACACTTGTGAGTGAGAAGATGCAGTATTTAGTTTTTTTTGTTTCTGTAACAATTCATTTAAAATGAGGTTCTCCAGCTGCATAGATATTGTTGAAAATGATATAATTTTGATCTTCTTTTACATTGAGGGTCTAGTATTCCATCAAGAATATATACCGCTTTTTTGTAATGAGTTGTGGTCCCTTTCGGTCCCCTAGCTGGAGTGCACTGGCACACTCAGGGCCATCTCAGCATGAACCGCCTGGGCTCCAGTGACATTTCTGCCTCAGCCTTCCAAGTAGCCAGTGCTACAGGCACAGGCTACCATGCCCAGCGAATTTCTAATTTATTTTGGAGTTGAGCTCTCACCACGTGCCTGGGCTGATCTCAAACATGCAAGCGCAGGCAATCCAACTTTCTTGGCCTTCCAAAGTGTTGGGATTACAGGATGTCACACTGAGCCCTGTCCCACATGTTCTTTATTCAGTCTACCAAAGATATGCTGGTGGTTTGGTTTGACGATTTTGTTATCGTGAAGTTTGATAGGTTCATTTTCTCACAGAATGGCATGGTCACCTTGATGAAAAGCACATATATGCCCAGATGTTTCTGGTCCATTCACAAAACCTAAATATTGCGAGATATCACGTAGTTCAATGTGGCTAACCTCTATCCATTCTGAGGTGAATTTTCAAAGCAGCTGGCCATGGAATGTAAGAATAGGTAGTGTATTTTGGTGTATTTTATAATATTATCTCCATAAGGTCCCAAATCCTCAAATCCTGCCAGATTAAAATGGTAAGAATGAAAATACAAACTCAATGAAGGTCTAGGTTAATAGCCTGATTTCCATTATTCTTGGCACCTTTCTGGTACATCTGGATAAAGGACCGTCAACACTCATTCCAAACCTTTCACCATGATGAGCCATGAAAATACTGTCTGGCTACTTAGATGAGACATCAAATTACTGACTGGCTACTATCTCAGTCAAAACACCCTAATTGATTCAAAATCACCAATTATCTGGGTACTGATAGTTTTTCTGTATTCTCCTAGCCTGCATGAAGGATGTGGAGGAAAACACCTGCAAATCAGAAGGGCTTTCTGCCTGGGTAAGACCACTTTTCATTTTCATAAGGAGAAATGTAATTTGTCTGAAATCGTTCCTCATTAATCGAAGTTGGGTATAAATATTCAACACCATAAGTTATGTATGACACATATAAATATCTTAGTGCTGTGGTACTAGCGGCCCTTTCTTACTGACACATAGTTGACACATTTAGGCATTTTTAAATGATAGCATTCACTTTAATTTTTAATGTGCAGGCATTTCCTTTAGCATCTATTTTATCCATGAATTAGGAATTGTAAATTTTTCATTTAAATCTCTGGTAAAGGGAAATTGTGTAGAAAATGTCTATCTTTCTCACAAGTTTTATCTCTTCCTAATTTTAAGGACTTTTAACTTGGACTCAACCAATGGTTTTTGAAGTCATCAATCAGACACTTGTGCATTTCACAGTATAATCTAATCTTTACACTCTCTTCTTTTACATAATTGCAGATGCCACCCAGTGCGGAGGAAAGTGGTACGTACACCCTGAAAATTCTTTTTTTTTTTTTTGAGTTGTAGTCTCACTCTGTCTTGGAGACTGGAGTGCAGTGGCTGCTCCCGGCTACCCCAACCTCAACCTGCTGGGCTCCGGCGATCCATCCCCCTCAGCCTTCCAAGTAGCTAAAATTACAGGCGTGCGCAACCACGCCCTGCTAATTTTGGGTTTATTGTAGAGATGAGGTCTTGCCAAGTTCCTCAGGTGGGTCGCAAATCTGCAGGCTTAGGAAATCCACTCACCTCAGCCTCCGAAAGGCCCAGGATTACAGGCTGAGCCACCAAGCCCAAATTGAAATTTCTCACTGGCTGAGAGAAAGAAGCACTGGCTTTAGTGTATGTCAGATGGTTTAGGTTTCTATTCGGTGGAAACATTGGGGTTCCCCTGAAAGAAAGTCATTTTGTAAGGACACACCTGTGACCAGAGAGTACCATATGAATGACACCCAATAAGTCACTGAAGTGCTTAATTTAAGTTCTTTTGCTATTGTATGGCTCTCTTATTATTTTTGGCTTATAGATTTATACCACAGTGAGCTTTGGAGAGGATTTCCCATCCAGGAGCCCTTAACAGACCCACCTCACTGTAAATGGTATAACCTGAAGAGGCTCAGGCTAAACAAAAAGGTGCACCCTAGGAATGCCACCCAAACAGGTACCTATTGCTGAATTTACAAATATTTTGGTATTTATGGCTCTCTTAAGATTGTTACTTAAGCTTTGTGCCACAGTGATCTAAGGGCATATCTTGCAGCATTTTCCTTCTTTAAATTTTAATGAGACTGGGCTCTAAGGTCTCGAATATGATGTCTTTGTGAATCCTCCGTGTTAAGTTTTCTTTTCTTGGTATGTTATAACTTTACAATCATGGTGTACATCTGAGGATTACTTACACAGTTTTCTGGCAGGAAGGCAAGTTTTTTCCCTCTGAACAGCCCACCCAATCACAGAAATGATCATTGTATCCAGTGGGTAGTTTTGTGTACATGTGTCTCTTTCTCCCTCTCTGCTTAAGTCAGTTCCCAGTCTCTTTTATCTCCATTCTTGTGTCCAGTGTTTAGGACACACTTGTGAGTGAAAAGATGCAGTATTTAATTTTTTTTTTGTTTCAACAATTCATTTAAAATGAGGTTCTCCAGCTGCATAGATATTGTTGAAAATGACATAATTTTGATCTTCTTTTGCATTGAGGGTCTAGTATTCCATCAAGAATGTATACCGCTTTTTTGTATTGAGTTGTGGTCCCTTTCGATCCCCACACTGGAGTGCACCGGCACACTCAGGGCCATCTCAGCATGAACCGCCTGGGCTCCAGTGACACTTCTGCCTCAGCCTTCCAAGTAGCCAGTGCTACAGGCACAGGCTACCATGCCCAGCTAATTTCTAATTTATTTTGGAGTTGAGCTCTCACCACGTGCCTGGGCTGATCTCAAACCTGCAAGCGCAGGCAAGCCAACTCTCTTGGCCTTCCAAAGTGCTGAGATATCAGGATGACACACTGAGCCCTGTCCCACATGTTCTTTATTCAGTCTACCAAAGATATGCTGGTGGTTCGGTTCCATGATTTTGTTATCGTGAAGTGTGATAGGTTCATTTTCTCACAGAATGGCATGGTCCCCTGGATGAAAAACACATATATGCCCAGGTGTTTCTGGTCCATTCACAAAACCTAAGTATTGCGAGATATCACGTAGTTCAATGTGGTTAACCTCTATCCATTCTGAGGTGAATTTTCAAAGCAGCTGGCCATAGAATGTAAGAATAGGTGACGTATTTTGGTGTATTTTATAATATTATCTCTATAAGGCCACAAATGCTCAAATCCTGCCAGATTAAAATGGTAAGAATGAAAATACAAACTCAGTACAGGACTAGGTTAATAGCCTGATTTCCATTATTTTTGGCAACTTTCTGGTACATCTGGATAAAGGGCCATCAACACTCATTCCAAACCTTTCACCATGATGCTCCATCAAATTACTGACTTGCTAGTTAGATGAGCCATCATATTACTGACTGGCCACTGTCTCAATCAAAGCACTCTAATTGATTCAAAATCACCAATTATCTGGGTACTGATATTTTCTCTGTATTCTCCTAGCCTGCAAGAAGGATGTGGAGGAAGACACCTACATATCAGCATATCTTTCTGCCCCGGTAAACACCTTTCATTTTCATGGGGAGAAATATAATTTGTCTGAATTCGTTCCTTATCAATCAAATTTGGGTATAAATATTCAACAATGTAAATTATGTATGACACATATAAATATCTTAATGGTGTGATACTGAACGGCCCTTTCTTACTAACACACACTTGACACACTTAGACATTTTTAAATGATAGCATACATAATAAATTATAATGTACAGGCATTTCCTTTGGCATCTATTTTAATCCATGAATTAGGAATTGTAAAATTTTCATTTAAATCTCTGCTAAAGGGAAATTCTGCAGAAAATGTTTATCTTTTTCACAACTTTAATCTCCTCTTAATTTTAGGGTCTTTTAATTTTGACTCAGCCAAGGGTCTTTTAAGTTATCAATAAAATATTAGATATCTGTGCATTGCACGGCATAATCTTATCTTTACACTGTGTTCTTTTATATAATTACAGATACGACACTGGGCAGTGGAACCAGGTATGTACCCTGAAATTTCTTACAAGCTGAGAAAAACAAGCAGCTGGCTCTTTGTGTAGAAGCTGCTCTAGGTTTTTATTGAGAAGGAAAATTGGGAGTCTCATGAGAGAAAATCCTTTTGTAGGGACACATCTGTGACCAGAGTGTACAATATGAATGGCACCAAATAAGTCCCTGAAGTGCTCATTTGAAATTATATTGGCATTTTAAGGCTATCTCACACTTGTTAGCTTATAATTTTATATCACAATACTTTGTGGGCAGGATATTCTGTGAAGGAACCCTTGAAGTTTCCACTTCACTCTCTGAGGTCGAAAATAAGAGACTCATGCAAAACTACAAGGTGTGCCCTACGAATGCCACCCAAAGAGCCACCTATTGATTAATTTGCAAACATTTTGCTATATTTGGCTCTCTTAAGATAGTTACTTACAGCTATGTGTCACAGTGATCTGAGGGAATAACTTGCAGTGTTTCTATCTTGGAAAATTAATGAGACTGGGTTTTAAGGTCTCATATCTGACCTCTTTGTGAATCCTACATGTTGAGTTTTCTTTTCTTGGTACTTTTTAACTTTAGAATCATGGGGTACATGAGTAGAGTACTTACAAAGTTTTCTTGCATGAAGGCAATATTTGTTCTTCTGAAGAGCCCCCTAACCACAGAAGAGATCATGATATCCAGTAGGTAGTTTGTCTCCCTTTTCTCCCTTTTGCCCTCTCTGCTTAAATCAGTTCCCAGTGTCTGTTGTCCCCATTCTTGTGTCCAGTGTTTAGGACACACTTACGAGTGACAACATGCAGTATTTAATTTTTGTTCTGTAACAATTCATTTAAAATGAGGGTCTCCAGCTGCATAAATATTGTTGAAAATGACATTTTGATCTTCTTTTTCAATGAGGGTCTAGTATTCCATCATGAGTATGCACCACATTTTTTTTTGAGTTGCGGTCACACTCGGTCCTCCAGGCCTGACTGTAGTGAAACATTCACAGCCATCCCAGAATTGATTGATTGGGCTCTGGTGATACTTCTGCCTCAGCCTGCGAATTGGCCAGTGCTACAGGTGCACGCTGCCACAACCAGCTAATTTCTTACATAATTTGGAGGTGAGGTCTCACCAAGTTGCCTGGGCTGTTCTAAAACCTGCAAACTCAGAGAATCCCCTTCCCTTGGCCTCCCAATGTGCTGGGATTTCAGGGTGAACCACTGATCCCCGTATCACATACTCTTTATTCATACTACCAAAGATGTGCTTGTGTGTCGGTTACATGGTTATGCTATAGTGAATGGCGATAGGTTGGTTTGCTCACAGAATGTCACGGTCACTATTTGTAAAACATAGAGATGTCCAGATGTTTCTGCTCCATTCACAGATTCGAACTATTGTGAGACATCATGTAGTTCAATGTGGCTATGCTGTATCCACTCTGAGGTGATTTTTTTAAGCAGCTGACCAAAGCATATAAGAATTGGAGATGTATTTTAGTTGATTGTATGTTATTATCTACATAAGCCCCCAAATACTGAAATCCTGCCAGATTAAAGTGGTAAGAATGAAAATACAAACACAATGCAGGACTTGGTTAAAAGCCTGAAATCCATTGTTTTGGGGGCCTTTCTGATACATCTGGATTAAGGACAATCAACACTCATTCCGAATCTTTCACCAGGGTGAACACTCAAGTTTTTGACTAATTACTATATCCAATAGCCACCAGCCTATTGGAAATAAAATGTTGCCTAAAACTAGTGCAAATCTCATAAATTTGGATAAAGACACTAGCAGGATAATGTTTAGTGATACAAGGAAGGAAATTTAGCTGGATTTCAAGACAGGCAGAAGGAATAAGGAAATTCAAATGCTAAATCCCAATTCATAGTTCAAGATCTTTTATAGACTGATTTGCTGTTACGTAAGGTGAACATTAGCACTGAGTTAAAGTATCTGTATTATTTACTCTCTACACTTCTCCTTTGCCATCTGTCTTTTATTCAGCAGGATTCCCTAGTAACTTAAGACCATGCTTTTTAATCAACCTCCTTCATATACTATGTCAAAGCACCCTAATTGATTCAAAATCACCAATTATCTGGGTACTAATATTTTCTCTGAATTTTCCTAGTCGGCGAGGAGAATGTGGAGGAAACCTCCAGTGAATCAGAATCGCATTCTCCCCAGGTAAGTCCACCTTACATTTTCATGAGGAAAATTGTGATTTTTCTGAATTTGGTCCTTGTCAAACAAGTTTAGATACAAAAGTCCAAAAATGTACATTAAGTGTGACACATAGAATTCTCTTAGTGCTGTTGTACTGAGTGGCCCTTTCTTACTAACTCATACTTGACACAGTTAGACATTTTTAAATGATAGCATTCACTATAATTTTTAATGTGCAGGCATTTCCTTTAGCATCTATTTTTATCCATGAATTAGGAATTGTAAATTTTTCATTTAAATCTCTGGTAAAGGGAAATTGTGTAGAAAAAGTCTATCTTTTTCACAAGTTTTAACTCTTCCTAATTTTAAGGACTGTTAACTTGGACTCAACCAATGGTTTTTGAAATCATCAATCAAAGATACTTGTGCATTTCACAGTAAAATCTAATCTTTACACTCTCTTCTTTTACATAATTTCAGATGCCATCAAGTGCGGAGGAAAATGTACGTATCCTGAAAATTCCGTTTTTTTTTTTTTTGAGTTGTAGTCTCACTCTGTCGCGGAGACTGGAGTGCAGTGGTCGCTCCCGGCCACCCCAACCTCGACCTGCTGGGCTCCGGCGATCCATCCCCCTCAACCTTCCAAGTAGCTAAAATTACAGGCGTGTGCTACCACACCCTGCTCATTTTGGGTTATTGTAGAGATGAGGTCTTGCAAAGTTCCTCAGGTGGGTTGCAAATCCGTGGGCTTAGGCAATCCACTCACCTCAGCCTCTGAAAGGTGCAGGATTACAGGCTGAGCCACCGAGTCCAAACTATAATTTCTCCCTGGCTGAGACAAAGAAGCACTGGCTTTAGTGTATGTCAGATGATTTAGGTTTCTATTCGGAAGGAACATTGGGAACCCTGAGAAAAATTCATTTTGTAAGGACACATCTGTGACCAGAGTGTAGCATATAAATGACACCTAATCAGTCCCTGAAGTGCTTAATTTAAATTCTTTTGCAATTGTATGGCTCTCTTATTGTTCTTAGCTTATAGATTTATACCACAGAGAGGTTTGGAGAGGATTTCCTATCCAGAAACCCTTTATCGACCCACTTTACTCCATGTTGTATTGCATGAAGAGGCGCAGGGTTAACAAAAAGGTGTACCCTAGGAATGCCACCCAAAGAGGTACCTATTGCTTAATTTACAAACGTTTTGGTATTTATGGCTCTCTTAAGATTGTTGCTTAAGCTTTGTGCCACAGTGATCTAAGGGCATAACTTGCAGCATTTTCCTTCTTTAAAATTTATTGAGATTGGGCTTTAAGGTCTCGAATATGATGTCTTTGTGAATCCTCTGTGTTAAGTTTCCTTTTCTTGGTATGTTATAACTTTAGAATCATGGTGTACATGTGAGGATTACTTACACATTTTTCTGGCAGGAAGGCACATTTATTCCCTCTGAACAGCCCACCCAATCACAGAAATGATCATGGTATCCAGTGGGTAGTTTTGTGTACATATGTCTCTTTCTCCCTCTCTGCTTAAATCAGTTCCCAGTCTCTTTTATCTCCATTCTTGTGCCCAGTGTTTAGGACACACTTGTGAGTGAGAAGATGCAATATTTAGTTTTTTTGTTTCTGTAACAATTCATTTAAAATGAGGTTCTCCAGCTGCATAGATATTGTTGAAAATGACATAATTTTGATCTTCTTTTACATTGAGGGTCTAGTATTCCATCAAGAATATATACCGCTTTTTTTTATTGAGTTGTCCCATTCGGTCCCCAAGCTGGAGTGCACTGGCACACTCAGGGCCATCTCAGCATCAATCCCCCAGGCTCCGGTGACACTTCTGCCTCAGCCTTCCAAGTAACCAGTGCAACAGGCACAGGCTACCATGCCCAGCTAATTTCTAATTTATTTTGGAGTTGAGCTCTCACCACGTGCCTGGGCTGATCTCAAACCTGCAAGCGCAGGGAATCCAACTCCCTTGGCCTTCCAAAGTGCTGGGATTACAGGATGACACGCTGAGCCCTGTCCCACATGTTCTTTATTCAGTCTACCAAAGATATGCTGGTGGTTCGGTTCCATGATTTAGTTATCGTGAAGTGTGATAGGTTCATTTTCTCACAGAATGGCATGGTCACTTGATGAAAAGCACATATATGCCCAGATGTTTCTGGTCCATTCACAAAACCCAAGTATTACGAGATATCACATAGGTCAATATGGCTAACCTCTATCCATTCTGACGTAATTTTCAAAGCAGCCAGCCATAGAAAGTAAGAATAGGTGACGTATTTTGGTGTATTTTATAATATTATCTCCATAAGGCCCCAAGTGCTCACATCCGGCCAGATTAAAATGGTAAGAATGAAAATACAAACTCAATGCAGGACTAGGTTAGTAGCCTGAATTCTGTTATTTTTGGCAACTTTCTGGTTTTTCTGGATAAAGGACCATCAACACTCATTCCAAACCTTTCACCATGATGAACCATGAAATTACTGACTGGCTACTTAGATGAGACATCAAATTACTGACTGGCTACTATCTCAGTCAAAGCACCCTACTTGATTCAAAATCACCAGTTATCTGGGTACTGATATTTTTTCGCTATTCTCCTAGCCTGCATGAAGCATATGGAGGAAAACACCTGCAAATCACAAGGGCTTTCTGCCCAGGTAAGACTACTTTTCATTTTCATGAGGAGAAATATATTTTGTCTGAATTCATTCCTTTTCAATCAAAGTTGGATATAAATATTCAACAACGTAAATTATGTATGACACATATAAATATCTTAGTGCCGTGGTACTGAGCGGCCCTTTCTTACTCACACATATTTGATACAGTTAGACATTTTTAAATGATAGCACTCACCATAATTTTTTATGTGCAGGCATTTACTTTAGCATCTATTTTTATCCATGAATTATGAATTGTAAAATGTTCATTTACATCTCTGGTAAAGAGAAATTCTGCAGAAAATGTTTATCTTTTTTACAATTTTAATCTCTTTTTAATTTTAGGGTCTTTTAATTTTGATGCAGCCAAGGGTCTTTTAATTGATCAATAAAATATTAGATATCTGTGCTTTGCACGACATAATCTGATCTTTACACTGTCTACTTTTACATAATTACAGATGCCACCCAGGTCAGAGAAAACAGGTATGTACCCTGAAATTTCTTACAAGCTGAGAAAAAGAAGCAGCTGGCTCTCTTGTGTAGAAGCTGATCTAGGTTTCTATTCAGAAGGAAAATTTGCAGTCTTATGAGAGAAAATCCTTTTGTAGGGACACATCTGTGACCAGAGCATACCGTATGAATGA
>NW_007261213.1:0-4441 GCF_000164805.1 Carlito syrichta
ACAAAAAATAATGAGTAGATTTTTCACAATAGAAATGGAAAGTATTAGGAAGTGAAAAATGTTCTATCTCAAAGAATACAAGAACTTAAACATAAAAATGTCAAAGACAAATTGTTCTTATAATTACACAGAAGATTGTCTGTAAGATAGAGGTCATGAAATATATATATCCCATTTGCTACAAAGATGCATGTTTCTCAACTAATGCCACAGTTTTTTCTTATTTCTTTGATTACTCAGATTGTGTCCACATGAAGAATTCCATAAATGTACGTTATTGCTAACCTTTGGCTTTTATTTCAAGCTGCAAAATTATTTCTGCTAAATCAAAAGATCTTATTCATCCTCTCGCCCAAACTAAACATAATTTCTCATTCAAAGTTCTGCTGAAACCTGAATGAAGAAGGTTGAAGAATAATGACTTTTACTGGAAGAATAATAGCTGTTCTAGTTTCTAAGCAGAAATGGAGGACTAAGTGTATAATAGATTTTAAACCAACAATAATAAAAAGAAAAAAAAGGGCATTATATAATAAAGCATTTAATACAAGAAAGATGTAACTATCCTAAACATATATGTACCCAATACCAGAGCACCCAGGTTTTGAAAATAAATACTACTTGAATTAAGACAACATATACATACAATACAATAACAGTGGAGCACTTGAATATCTCATTTACATTACCAGAACGATCATTGAGGCAGAAAATCAACAAAAAATCTCTGAATTTAAACTGAAGTATAGAGCACAAAGACCTAATAGACATTTAGAGAGCACTCTATCCAACAACCATAGACTGGGTTCTTCTCATCTCCACATGGCACATTCTTTAAAATTGACCATAGGTTTGGCCATCAAGCAAGTCTTGATACACTCATAAACATTATATTAAATATCTTCTAAGACTATAGTGCAATAAAATTAAAAATCAATACCAAGAGAAACTTTCAAAGTTACACCAGTTCATAAAACCTAAACTTTTTTCTAAACAACTCTTGTGTCACCAACAAAATTAAGGCAGAATGAAAATGCAGATAGAGAGATACAGTAAAAGCAGTGCTAAGAGGAATTTTATAGTGTTAAATGCCTACATCAAAAAGATAGAAGGATTTGAAATCAACAACTTAATGTTGTCCTCCAAAAAACTAGAAAAACAGCAATCTAAATCCAAAGCTAACAGAAGGAAATAAATAACAAAGTTCAGCACAGAAATAAATAAGATTAATTTGCAAAACAAGATACTCAATAAACCAAGAAGCTGATTATTTTTAAAATGTTAAATAAAATCAGACTGTTAGCCAGATTAACCAAGAAAAAAAAAAGATCAAAATGTATGGAATAAAGAATGATAGCCATGACATAACAACCGATATCATAGAAATACAATATATTATCTGAGACTACTATGAAAAATTATATGAGCACTAATTGAAAAACCTAGAGAATAGACCTCCCCGTCCGAACCAGGAAGAAATAGGAATCCTGAATAGAACACTTATCAGCAATGACATTGAATCAATAATAAAAAACTTCCAGGCTGGACATGGTGGCTCACACTTGTAATCTCAGTGTTTTCTGAGACTGATATGGGAGGATCACTTAAGGCCAGGAGTTCAAAATCAACCTGGGCAACATAGAGAGATTCTATGTCTACAAATAATTTTAAAACGTGCAGGTCATGATGGTACTCTCAAGTACTCATAGGTATGTGGTAGGCTGAGACAGGAGGATCTCTTGGACCCAGAATTTTGAGACTGCAGTGAGCTATGATTGCACTTCTGTACTTCACCATGGGCAATGGAGCAAGATCCTGTCTTAAAAAAACAGACAAAAAAAGCACTTCATTCCAGATTTCCACACTCTGCCTTCTCCGTGTCTAAAAAAGAAACAACAACAAAAACACAAATAAACAAACAAAAACTCTTCCAACAACAAAACCAGAATCAAACAGATCCAGTCAGATTTCAATAGATGTTCAAAGATCTGGTACCAATAATATGGAAAATATTCCAAAAAAGTCAAGAAGAAACTCCTCCTTAACTTATTTTACAAAGCTAGTATCACTCTGATACAATAAATTGGAAATAATTGCCTTGGGAGATTTATATGGAATAATGTACAGAAACTTCTCAAAGAACTTAAAATAGAACTACCATTCAACCCAACAATTGAACTACTGGGTATATAACCAAAAGGGGGAAAAATACTAGATGAAAAAAGACACCTGTACTCATCATAGCACTATTCAAAATGGCAAAACTATGGAATCAACCTAAGTGTCCATCAACAGTTTACTGGTTAAATAAAATATGGTACATATGTACCATAAAATACTACACAGCTATTATTAAAAAAAAGAATGAAATCATGTCCTTTGCAGCAACATGGGTGGATCTAGAGGCCATCACCCTAAGGGAGATAACCCAGGATTGAAAAACCAAACACTGCATGTCCTCACATACAAATGGGAGCTAAACAATGGGTACTCATGGTCATGATGATGTGAATAATAGGCACAGGGGACACCAAATGGGAGAGAGCAAGGGTTAAGAAATTATCTATTGGGTACAATGTTCACTATTTGAGTAATGGGGACACCAGAAGCCTAATCCTCATTGGTACACAATATATTCATGTAACAAACATGTTCTTGTACCCCCTGTAACTATAATTAAAATATATACATATATAAATAAATAATTTAAGTATAACTTTAAAAAAAATTGCTAAGGCATCTGACACATCAAACACTCATTTATTGTTTTAATGTTATTTTAATTATCTTTATGGTCTCATCAGACTTGTTTAACCAGAATGCTGTCATTTCTAACATGCACTTTACTATTTTAAATATCAGCATGCTGTACTAAAGTAAAACTGATTACTCTTCTTTTTAAATGTCTTTACCTTCTTGCTACTTCTGGTTATTGCATATAATCCCCTTTTAACAATCCATACACGGTTTGGTTCAAAAGTAAATGGACTTACAGCCACTATTTCTATTTAATCTTTATGCATCTTGCAAAAGACTTAGTATAATGACATGCACATGAGAGTGCTAATAAAGACCTGCTTATTGAATAAAGGATGTTTGTATTTGCTTATGGAGATCAGTATTTAATAAGCAATTTTAAGAAAAAGTCATGCAACAGCTAACATTTTAATTGTGTAGATTAATATTCTAAGTAAAAGGGTATCCATTATTTAATCATTTTGGGCCCCAAATGAATTTGAATGCTAAATCAAGACAAAGAAGATCAAGTTTTGTGTAGTATTGATCAGTTTTTGACCACAAAATTAGTCTTGTTATTGACTACTCGTCATATGTGTTTTATTGTTTTAATGAATTTGTTTTTTGCCCCTTTCTTAATGATGAAATGCTCCATAAATATTAAGAGAAATAATTAAAGATTTCACAGAAGAAAGTTTTTTCTCAAACATCCCATATAATAAGAAAATATTGTGAAATATTCTCTAAAAAGTTAACAAGAGAAAAGTGAATTTATTGGCAGTTTTCTATTTTAAGTAAAAAAGATCACTCATTCATTGTTACTAGAAATTGTTTTTTGAATTAAATTTTTCTTTGTTAGTTTAAATATTGTTTTCCATGTATTCAAAGGCTAATAAAATATTCTACAGTACTGAGGGTCCCTAAGTCTTGATGTGCTGGGGAATAGTTGGCTTTAAAATCTAGATAACTTAAAAAAAATTAAAATATGAAGATTTTAACGGTGATGCGAAAATGAAGTTAGAAAAAAATCTCATTCAGTTTCTCAATGCTTCACCAGCTTAAGAATTTTCTATTATATTAAATGGCGCTCACACTTGTCTCCAGACATTTTTCCTACATTGACTAAGAGAAATAAAAAAAGTTTTTTAAGGATAAAGTAGTTTTTATGTAAAACATCTCAGTATATATGCCTTTTTTCTGTCCTCAAATACTTATAATCTTTTTGGATGGCGGTTACACACATATACAACTTACATCAAATGAAAAAAGAAACATAAATTGCACTTAGTAAAAATTAACATGTATAATTAAATTAGTAAATCTAATTTAGCATAATTATTGCTTCATAAACATCTTACTGTAATAATACATAAAATGTGAATATTCCATCCTCACTTTCTTGAAAGAATGTCTCTTCCCTATTCCTATTTTTGACTCAGTATTAAAGGACGTAACATCCTTCAAATGACAGGCTTTATCTTACCTCTGAACTTCTCTTTGAATATTTTGATTGAACAGCTGTATTATTGATGTTAATTTATATAATTATGGGCTGCAGTACTTATTATTTGTTTGCTAGTCCACATGCAAACATTTTTTCTCTATTAATTTCAGAGACACAAAAAATAAACACACGTGTCATTTATAGGTTATCTGTTTTCACTCTAACTCAGAGTATAGATCACCTGTTGCCTTACTTAGACCT
>NW_007261213.1:4803-15107 GCF_000164805.1 Carlito syrichta
GTGTAGATCTCCTTTTGATGATATGGAATTTTCAGAATTTGTATAGATTATTGCCTTGGGTTCCTACTCAGAATATAGACCACTTGCTGTTTTACTTGGAACATTCACAACTTTTATGGGTTATTGGTTTGTACTCCTACTCAGAGTGTAGACCTTTGTTGTCAGACTTGACATTTTCTGGATTTGTATAGGTTATTGGTTTACACTCCTACTCAGAGTGTGGATCATCTGTTACCTGACTTAGAACATTCAGAATTTGTATAGGCTATTGGTTTGCATATGTCTACTCGACACTGTACATCACCTGTTGCCTAAAGCAGAACTTCCAGGATTTGTACACATTATGGTTTTGCACAACTGCTTAGATTATATATCACCTGTTGCCTTACTTGGAACATTCAGAATCTGTATAGACTATTGATTTTATTTCTACTCAGAGAGTAAATCCCCTATTGCCTACTTAGAACTTTGTCTTTGTGTTGGTTATTGGTTTGTACTATTCAGAGTACACATCACCTGTTGCTGATTTGGAATTTTCAGAATTTGCATAGGCTATTGGCTTGCACTCCTACTCAGAGTGTAGATCACTTGTTGCCTGACATGGAATTTTCAGAATTTAAAAAAGTTATTGGTTTGGACTGTGCAGGAGTCCTGCCCCTGCAGGGATCAGGGGTCTCTGGTGGTGTGACGGCATCAGTGATTCAACTGGAGGGATAGATATTAGGAAGAAAGAAATAAACTGGACAACTGTTCAGATTGAGCAGAAGCCATTTAATGGGTGTAATCCCAGGGCTTTTATCCCCAAACTCTGCAAAGTTATCATCACAGGAACTCCTGCTGCTATGGTTACACAAAAGGTAGCATGTGCCTCTCACATGAACAGGTCCAGGTGCACACAGGACACCCCCACTCTCAAGCAGATGTATTTTTCAAACATAAAGAAAAACATGAAATTCTTATCCAGTTTCTATGTACCCTTAATTGTTTATAGCTACATATCATTGTTCAATACTTACACCTGAAACCAACATAATGATATATTACCTTCTACTATTCTATGCTAATTCAAACTGGTTTCTTTAAAAACAGTTGGTGCTATGGTTACATTCTCCTAGCACCAGCCAGCCTAATTCAAACTTCACTGGTCCCCCTAAATCAAACTGAACTAACCACACTTCTATAATAAAATGTTTACTAAAATTTTCTTAATCTATATAAACTATTTTCTAAAACCTATATCTATAAATTTCTAAAATCACATCAAGAAAACCTGTGACCTGCACTAAGGCTCCTCAATGTGACTCAAAGTCAAACTTGAAATTGTTTAAAAGCAAAAGACCATAAACTGTGGAAAATCGGAACAATAGACTCCCAGATTTAGCTGTGTATGTGTTCCGGTCTCAGAGTTTTCTGTTAGAGCCAGCAGGAGCCTTTCCTGGTTCCTTGTGCCAAATGGAAAAGGAGGGAGGGAATGGGGTCAACAGCTCCCAAACACATCCTAGTGGTCTCATGGTCAACAGCCCTTCCTGATCCCTAATGCTCAGTGAGCCTCCATGGCTGGCTCCCAACAGGACTGCTAGTCAGAGTGTATATCACGTGTTGCTTTACTTGAAACTTATAGAATTTGTATAGGTTATCAGTTTGCAGTCCTACTCAGGGTGTAGATTACCTGTTGCCTTACTTTGAAGCTTCAAAATTAGTATAGGTTATTGGCTTGCACTCCTACTCAGCATGTAAATCACCTGTTGGTTGACTTGGAACTTTCAGAATTTGTAAAGATTATTGGTTTGTATTCCTACTGAGCTCCCTGAAAGGAATTTTCAGAATCTGTGTAAAATATTGGTTTGCACTCCTACTTAGAGTGTAGATCCCCTGTGGCCTGATTTGGTACTTTCAGAATGTGTATAAGTTATCAATTTGTCCTCATATTCAGAGTGTAGATCAGTTGTTTCCTGACTTGGAACATTAAGAATTTATAAAAAGTTTTGCATGTCTACTCAGAGTGTACATCACCTGTTGTGTTATGTGGAACTTTCAGGTTTTGCACAGGTTATAGATTTGCACAGCACTCATATTGTATGTCACCTGTTGCTTTACTTGATAGTTTCCAAATCGATGTAAATATTGGTTTGTATTCCTACTCAGAGTGTAGAGCACCTATTGCCTAACTTGAAACGTCAGAATTTATACAGGTTATTGGTTTGCACTCCTACTCGGAGTGTAGTTCACCTGTTGCCTGATTTGGAACTTTCAGAATTTGTAAAATGTATTGGTTTGCACTCCTATTCAGAGTCTAGATCACTTGTTTTCTTATTTGGAATTTACAGAATTTTTAACGTTATTGGTTTGCATTCCTACTCAGAGTGTAGATTGCCTATTGCCTTACTTGGATGTTTAAGAATTTGTATAGTTTATTGGTTTGTACTATTATTCAGAATATAGATCACCTGTCACTAGACTTGAAACTTTCAAACTCTGTACAGGTTTTTGATTTGTACTCCTATTCAGAGTGTAGGATACCTGTTGCCTGACTTGGTACTTTTAGTATCTATAGGTGATTGGTCTGCACTCCTCTCAAAGTATGGATCACCTCTTTCCTAACTTGTGTCTTTCAGAATCTTTACGGATTTATACTCTTTCTCAGAGGATTAATTTCCTGTTGCCTTACTTGGATATATCACAATTTGTTTAGTTTGTTGGTTTTTACTACTACCCTTCTTATAGACCACCTGTTGCCTTACTTGGAAGTAACATCACTTGTATGGTTATTGGTTTGTACTTCCACTCAGAGTGTAGATCACCTCTTGGCTGACTTGGAACATTCAGAATTTGTATAGGTTTTTGGTTTGCATTCCTACTCAGAGTTTTGATCACTTCTTTCCTGAATGGAACTTTCACAATCTGTATACGATGTTGGTTATCATTCCTACTCAGAGTGTAGATCAGCTGTTGCCTGACTTGGAACATTCAGAATCTGTATAGGTTATTGACTTGTATGCCTACTCAGAGTGTAGATCACCTGTTGCCTGATATGGAACTTTTAGGATTGGTACAGTTAGTGGATTTACACAGAAACTCAGATTGTATATCATCTGCTGACTTATTTGGAAGTTTCCTTTTTTTGAGTTGGAGTCTCACTTTCCAAATCTATGTGGGTTATCTATCTGTACTTCTACTCAGAGTGTAGATCAACTATTGCCTTACTTGGAAGTTTCAGAATCTGTGTAAGCTATTAATTTGTACTACTACTCAGAGTATAGACCACCTGTTGCAGATTTGGTATTTTTAGAATTTGTATAGGTCATTGGCTTGTACTTCTACTCAGAGTGTAGATCAGTGTTGCCTTACATGGAACGTTCAAAATGTGTATAAGTTGTTAGTTTGTACTCCTACTTATAGTGTAGGTCTTTTCTCACCTGATTTGAGACATCAGGATTTGTATCAATTATTGATTTTCCCTCCTACTCAGAGTGTAGATCACCAGCTGCTTACTTACAACTTTCAATAATTTTATAGGTTATTGGATTGTACTTCTCTTCTGAGTGTAGATCACCTGTTGTTTGAGTTGGAACATTCAGAATTTGTATAGGTTATTGGTCTGCACTGCTACTCAGAGTGTAGATCTCCTGTTTCCTTACTTAGAGCATTCGAAATTTGTATAGGTTATTGGCTTTTACTCCTAATCCAAATATAGATCACCTGTTGTCTTACCTAGAACATTCAGAATTTGTATAGGTTATTCGTTGGTACTGCTACTCAGAGTGTAGATCTTTTGTTACCAGTCTTGTAACTTTCAGAATTATAAAGGTTATTGGCTTGCACTTCTACTCAGAGTGTAAAACACCTGTTGTCTGACTTGGAACTTTCATAATTTATAAAGGCTATTGGTTGGCACTCTTTGTCAGAGTGTACATCACTTGCTGCCTTACTTGGAACCTGCACAATTTGAAGGTTATTGGTTTGCAGTACTACTCAGAGTATAGATTAACTGTTGCCTTACTTTGAAGTTTCAAAATTTGTTAGGTTATTGGCTTGTACTCCTACTAAGCATGGAGATAATCTGTTGACTGACTTGGAAATTTCAGAATTTGTGTCGGTTATTGGTTTGTACTCTTACTCAGAGTTTAGATCACGTCTTTCCTGAATGGAGCTTTCAAAATCTGTATAAGATATTGATTTGCACTCCTACTCAGAGTGTAGCTCACCCTGGCCTGATTTGATACTTTCAGAATCTGTATAGGTTATCAGTTTGTACTCATACTCCAAGTGTAGGTCATCTGCTGCCTGACTTGGAATGTTCAGAAGTTGTAAAACTCTGGATTTGTATGCCTACTCAGAATGTACATCACCTGGTGCTTAAGGCAGAGCTTTCAAGATTTGTACAGGTTATAGTATTGCACAATTACTCGGATTGTATATCACCTGCTGCCTTACTTAAGTTTCCAAATCTGCATAGGTATTGTTTTGTACTCCTACTCTGAGTGTAGATCAACTGTTGCATTAGTTGGAACTTTCAGAATCTGTATAGGCTATTTATCTGTACTCCTACTCAGAGTGTAAATTGCCTATAGCCTACTTAGAACTTTCTCTCTTTGTATAGGTTGTTGGTTTGTACTCCTACTCTGAATGTAGATCACCTGTTGCTTGAGTTGGAATTTTCATAATTTATAAAGGCTATTGGTTATGTATAGGTTATAGAATATGTATAGGTTATTGGTCTACACACTCAGAGTGTAGATCACCTGTTGCTGATATGGAATTTTCAAAACTTGCATAAGTTATTGGCATGTACTCCTACTCAGAGTGTAGATCACTTGTTGCCTCATATGGAACTCAGGATTTATACTGATTATGGGTTTGCACAGCTACTCAGTGTACCAACTGTTTCCAAATCAGTATAGATTTTGGGTTTGTACTCCTACTTAGAGTATAGATCACTTGCAACCTGACTTGAAACGTTCAGAGTTTGTATAGGTCATTGGTTTGCATGGCTACTCAGAGTGTAGATCACTGGTGCCTTACTTGGAATATAAATAATTTGTTTAGTTTACTGGTTTGCACTCCTATACAGAGTGTAAATAACTTGTCTTACTATGAAGTTTCAAGATTTGTGTAGGTTTTTGGTTTGCATTCCTACACAGAATGTAGATTACTTGTTGTCTTACTTTGAAGTATCAAGATTTATATAGGTTATTGGTTTGTGCTCCTACACAGAGTATTGGTAACCTGTTTGCCGACTTGGAACTTTCAGAATTTGTATATGTTATTGGTCTGTACTCCTACTAAGAATTTAAATACCCTATATCCTGAATGGAACTTTCAGAATCTGTATGAGATATTAGTTTCCACTCCTACTCAGAGTGTAGATCACTTGTCTTACTTGGAACTTTTAGAATCTGTATAGGTTATTGATTCGTACTCCTACTCAGAGTGTGGATCATCTATTGACAGACTTGGATAGTTCAGAATTTTCATAGTTTATCAGTTTGTAATCCTGCTCAGAGTATAGATCATCTGTTGCCTGACTTGGAACTTTCAGAATCTGTATAGGCTATTGATTTGTACTCCTACTCAGAGTGTGGATCACCTGGTATCTACTGAGGATTTTCAGTATTAATATTGATTATTGGTTTGCACTCCTACTCTGAGTGTAGATCACCTGTTGCTTGAGTTAGAATTTCGGCATCTATAAAGTCTATGGGCTTTCACTCCTACTCAGATTGTAGATCACCTTTCAAATTCATTGTAACTTGCACAATTTGTAGAGGTTATCAGTTTATAGTACTATTCAGAGTTAGGGTCCCTATTGCTTGACTTGTTTCTTTCAGAATCTGTGTAGGTTATTGGTTTGCACTCCCACTCAAACTGTAGACTGATGTGTTGCCTGTTTTTGGAATGTTCAGAATTTGTACAGATTTTTGGTTTGTATGCCTGTTCAGAGTGTAGATCACCTGTTGGCTGACTTGGAACTTTCAGAATCTGAGTGGGTTATTGACTTGTACTCCTATTCAGAGTGTAGATTACCTGTTGCCTGACAGAACTTTCAGAATTTGTCTAGGTTATTGGTTTGTACTCTAATACAAGGTATCCTACTCAGAGTGAAGGTACCTTTTGCCTGAATGGTAACTATAAGTATTTATAGGTTATTTGCTTGCACTCCTAAGCAGAGTGTACATTACCTATTGCCTGATTTGAAACTTACAGAATCTGTAAAGCCTATTGGTTTGCACTCCTAAACAGAGTGTAGATCACCTGTTTGCTGACTCATAATTTTCAGAATCTGTATAGGTTTTTGTTTTTCACTTTTACTCAGAGTGTTGACCTCCTGCTGCCTCATTTTGATATTGCTGCATTTGTTTAGGTTATTGGTTTGTACTATTACTCAGCTTGTAGATCACCTGTTGTCTTACTTGGAAGCAACCGTACTTTTTATAGGCTATTTGTTTGAACTCCTACCTAGAGTTTGATAGCCTCTTTCTTAAGTGGAACTTTCAGAACCTGTATAAGATGTTGATTTGCACTCCTACTCAGAGTGTAGATCATGTGCTGCCTCCTTAGAACTTTCATTATTTGTATAGGCCATTGGTTTGCACTCCACTTTGAGTGTAGATCACCTGTTGCTTGAGTTGGAACATTCAGAATCTTTATGGATTATTGATTTGGACCTCTACTCAGAGCATGAATCACCTGTTGCTGGCAGGAATTTCAGAATTTGAATAAGTTATCAGCTTGTATTCCTACTCAAAGTGCAGATCGCCTATTTCCTGACTTAGAATGTTTAGAATTTGCATAGGTTATTGGTTTTGCTCCTACTCAGCATGTAGACCTTTCATTGCCTGACTTTAAACTTGCAGGATTCGTATAGGTTTTGTTGCCTGACCACACCCTATACAAATACTGATAGTTCTAAGTAGTCAACAGGTGATCTACACTCTGAGTAGTAGTGCAAATCAATATCCTTAATAAATTCAGACAAATCCAAGAAAGGCGATAGGAAATCAACTCTGTAAGAGTAAAAAACAACTTATACAGATTCTGTAAGTCAAAAGTCAGTAAACAGGTGATTAACTGTGTCCTTACTTGGAACTTTCAGAATCAGTATAGGCTACTGATTTGTACTAATACTCAGAATATAAATAACCTGTTGCCAACTTGTAATTTTCTGAATTTGTACAGGTTATTGATTTTTATGCCTACTCAGAGTGTAGATCACCTGTTGTCTAAATTGTAACTTTCAGAATTTTTATAGTTTATCAGTTAGTACTCCTACACAGAGGGTAAATTTGGAAATTTCAGATTCTGTTTAGGTATCAGTTTGTACTCCTATTCAGGGGGTAGATCACCTCTTACCTGCTTTGGACCTCTCACAATCTATAAAGCCTATTGATTTGCACTCCTACTCAGAGTGGAACTTACGGAATTTGTAGGGCTTATTCATTTTTACTACTGTTCAAAGTGTAAATCAACTGTTGCCTTACTTGGAAACTTTAATCTGTATATGTTATTGGTTTGCACTCTTACTCAGAGTGTAGATCACCTGTTGCCTGATTTGGAACTGTCAGAATCTGTATAGTGATCAGTTTGTATTCAGACTCATAGTGTAGAAAACCTGTTGCCTCTCTGGGAATGTTCATAATTTGTATAGGTTATTGGTGTGTATGGCTACTCTAAATGTAGATCACCTGTTACCTGAATTGGAATTTTCAGAATCTGTATAGATTATTGGTTTGCAGTGCTACACAGAGTGGAGACAACCTTTTGCCTGACTTGAACCTTTCAGAATTTATATAGGTTATTTGTTGGTATATCTACTCAGAGTGTAGGACACCTGCTGCCTGACTTAGAACTTTCAGGTTCTGCGTAGGCTATTGGTTTGCACTACTACTGAGAGTGTAGATCATTTCCTGACTTAAAACTTTCAGAATTTGTATAGATTATTGTTTTTTAGTCCTACTCAGAGTGCATATTACCTCTTGCCTGATGAGATTTTCAGTAATTGCATAGGTTTCCAGTTTGTACTCCTATTCAGAGTGTAGATCACTTGTTGCCTGACCTGGAACTTTCATAATCTGTCATGGTTATTGTCTTGCACTCCTACTCAGAGTATACACCAATTCTTTTCTGACTTGGAGCTTTTATTGATTTCAATAAAGATCTTTTATTTCTTGTGGCTCTTGATTCATTTGGAGTTGAGACAGGTAAACAGAACTTTAAATATTTCAAAAATGAACAAATTTTACATAAAGAATTAGATAACTATAAAATTATCTAATGGGTTAAAGGAATAATATTCAATGATATCCCTACAATTGTGGTTCAGAATATCATGAATTTGCTGCTGCTGTCAAAGAAAAATTACACTGAAAATTAAACTAAGAAAGAAAGATTTTTCAAGATTATTATTTAAGACTCTTACACATAAAGGAGAGATAATAAACTCAACTTTCTGAAACAAAAGGCAGGAGAGGTTGGGATTGGTGGCTTAGCCTGTAATCCTGCACTTTGGGAGGCCGAGGTGAGTGGATTGCCTGAGCCCGTGGGTCTGAGACCCACCTGGGCAACTTGGCGGGACCTCATCTCTACAATGAATCAAAAATCAGCTAGGTGTGGTAGCGCACACCTGTAATTCCGGCTACTCGGAAGACTGAGACAGAAGGATCCCTGGAGCCCAGCAGGTCAAGGCTGCGGTGGCTGGGAGTGGCCTCTGCACTCCAGTTTGGGCGTCGGAGTGAAACTCCAACTCAAAAAAAAAAACAGCAGGAGAATATATAAATGCTGAGATCTTATCATGTCAAATAACTGGGGACATTTGTTGGGAGGTTGGTCGATATGATTAGGTAATCTGTGTTTGCTAATCCGTCCTTTTCAAAGTTAGTCCCCCGCCCTTCCACAAAGACTAAGAGAAAGAAACTTGATCTTTGTTGATGATTACATTTCAAATGGATGGCTTCCAGGTCCATGAGAAAGACATTCCCGGATTACAGAAAATTAAAATTTCAAAAGATCAGATAAAGATTTGCAATCACACACTCTCTAAAGTAAATGCTCAAAATAAAAGTGAGTGGGGAAGGAAGTTGGGTGCCTAGAAACAGGAAGAAACTTGTCTATATATAGTTAAGTTGAGAGAAGACTTAGAGTAGTCTTTGTCATTGCCTATGTCAGTAAACTTCAGATTAAGAATATTGGCATAACTATATTAAACTAAAACAAAATAGACTTTTAGGTATAAAATACTGTTAGAAAAATATAATAATAAAATAAAATATCCCATGGAATAAAATAATAAACAGGTTAGAGTGGTTAATATAATTTCAAAATATATACAAAATATCTGATAGTGACAGCTGGACACAAGTGTTAAAGTAGTTAATTCACTGGGAAACTGCTAAACATTGCTGCAAAACATTTTCTTTAAGGAAACCAAAGAGATTCTCACAATTGTGACACATTAATTTTTTATCTAAGTAAACTCTTAACTGGCTTTCACAAGTTATTTATTTGTGGTATTCATATTATTACTAAATTAAAAAAATTTAAAATTATCTTGAGTTTTCTTTGAGAAATTATTAATTTTTAAGCAGAAGTTTTCTAGTTAACACTGCAATTTATTTCTAGTAAACTTATTTCCATCAAGATATATTAATTTTTATTCAAACACATTGACATTTATTTGGTCAAAACATATGTTCAAATATTTGGTAAATTTTAGTAAATTCTTTTTAATACATGAAAACAATTTTATTCTGCTATTTGGGAGTATGGTGCTCTCTACATAACCAAATTTTTAAAAAAGTGTTATTCCTTTATTACTATTATGCAAATTACTTTTACTCTTACTGACATTATATGTTCTTTCTTTATCGATTATTGGGAGAGGCTTGTTATTATCTTCCATTCTGAAGGTAGACTTTTATATTTCTCTAACTAATTCTATCAAGATTTTGTATACATTTTGAAATGATGTTAAACACTCAATTGCTTATTATTTTAGTTAATGTGATATTTTGCTTTATTATTATATTTTTCAACAACATTTTATACCTTTTGTTTTTGCTTAATATAGTTAGACCAATATTCTTTTAGTTAGATATTTTTTGGTTGCAATTTGATTCATTGTTTTGAATTTAAATTTTTTGTACACCAATATTTTATTCACACCTTTTGTAAATAGTTAGATTTTAAGAAATTTGGTTAGATTTATCTTCTGCTGAAATATTTAGTATATCCAATTAGAGTCATTATATTTACTAATGTACAAATTTGTTTGATATTTTATATTATCTTTCCATGTTTTTCTCTCTCTT
>NW_007261213.1:15633-16602 GCF_000164805.1 Carlito syrichta
TAAGGAGGAAGTGTAATTTAAGTAGGGGAAAAAATATAGACAATGTTCTCAAAGAGAATTATATTGTGCAAAGTATATTTACCAAATGGAAATAAGAATAGTTTTTATTCTCTCCTCGACAATTTTGAAGATAATAACATACACATATTATTTAATAGTAATTTTTTTTACAAAATTATTGACTTGCTGATAAATCTCTTATGTCATGCAGTTTTTAGGCTGTGATTTGGGAAACAGTAAGGTTCTTACCAATAATTTAAGAATGCTGGATTTAAGATGAACTTTTAAAGAAAACCAATCAAATTAAAATATACTAGTTAAACTTCTATTCCTAGATCAAATACAAAAACATTCACCTTAACAATCTGAGGCTTCTATGAATATTCATATAATATTGTATTTTTCCACATATATGTTTGTTCAAAGTACAAATATAAAAAAAGTTGATTAACCATTATAGGAAGTGTTTTATTTTAGAAAAACTGAAAAGTAAATTAGAAATGTATAATTAGGCTTCCCAAATATAATTAGTTTTTCCCCAAAGGAATCATGTCTCAAAAAAATTAAAAATGTAACAATTACTGTCAAAGAACCTGCCTTGATTCAAGGAGGATTTTTCTTTTACTCAAATAAAGAAAAAAGAAAAGGAAAGGAAAGAAAAGAAAGAAAAAAAGAAAGAAAAAGAAAGAAAGAAAAAAGTAAGTCATGTATCCCTTTACATATTGTGCCTCCCTTTATGTCAGGTTCCTAAAGCCTGTGGACACATTTTGAGAAGTTTGTTGTTTGACTTCTTCCTGCTTCTCACAACTCACTTCATTGCTTTCAGATATGAAGCTTAAATATTATGACTATAGTCAGAATGCAGGCTGTCTACAGTTGTAAAATCTGCAGCCATACTATAAAGATACAGGGAAGTAGGAAAAGGGCAGAAAGTGGATCAACGTCTCAAAAAGTTACTTCAAAGTGTGA
>NW_007261214.1:0-24848 GCF_000164805.1 Carlito syrichta
AATATGGGCAGAACGGGAGGCCAAGCCGCCTACACTTGCTGAGCTCTTTCAGCAGCTCAGAAGATGTTTCAGAGGGACACAACTTTCCTGAATTACCTTTATAACATTCTGCCCACTACTTCTTCTGGAACTTATAAGAGTAGGATAATGGACTTCCTGAAATTATTCCCAAGTATTCTTTTCCCCCTGTCATGGTTGTACCTTCTGAGAGATTGGGTTTTTTGCCTTATTATTAAAAGCTGCTATACTCATTTATCACCAAACACATAGTTTTTGGTTCTTTCTGGTAGCCTAACACTGAGTGAATAACAGTCCTGTTCATTTCACTTAAGGGAGAATTCCCACAGTTTTGTATTTGTAAGGTCTCTTTCTCTAGGTCTGGTCAGTTTCCTCAGAGAAGAATCCTCCAGTCTCCTGGCTGATAGTATCAGTTCCGTTTTCATTGTTCCAGGAGTCAAGTAAGAATAGACAGGTGAGGAACTTTCTACTCAGTCGAAAGACAATCGCTTTAAAAAGAATCCTCATTGGTTTCTGCTTTCTCATCATTTTAAAGAAATACATACTGAGTTAAGACCGTAGATAGCAAAGTAGAGCACAGGGAAGAATAGACATGATAATAACAATGTCTTAGTGACCCATTTTACATAGAAGGAACTGGGTCTAATCAGATGAGGCCAGATCCAAATCCAAGCTTCCAGACTTCAGAACCTGGGTTCCTAATTGCAAGGCTGCAAATTCATCCAAGGCTGGCCATTCCACGTGAGCTCAGGTCCCCCGTTCCTCAATATCAAAGTCTCTTTATCCCTTAAGCCTCCATTCTGCAGCTTCAGCCTTTCTTCTTTACTGCTGTCTTAGGCGGGCATTCAAACACACATAAGACTCACTTGTCTCCACTCCCCCCCTCGATCCTCAACTTCCTCCACTTATCACTATACACTATCACAGCCAAATGCCTCACATCTTCTAGTACAGTCTCCACTTCATTGACCTCACTCATCAATGACCTACAATATGGCATTCAGCCCCATGGCTCCAGGGAAACTGTTCTTACTAAGTCATTATCAGCCTAGTCTGGAAACCCGTTCCCACTTTCACCTCCAGCGTCATCCTTGTTTCTTCCCTTTCCTTAAAGGCATTTTCCCAGACGGTCATTTCTGCTACACATCTCTGGAGTCCATCCCCTCCTCCCCCTTTCCACTGCCAGGCCCCCATCGTCTGGCCCCAGGTTACTTCACCTGTCTCCTATCCTAAGCCTCCCACCCTCCAATCCTGCCTGCACACTGCATCCAGAGCCCTGTGCTAAAACACAGAGCTGATCAGGTCACGCCCCTGCTGAAACTACCGTGGCGACTCACTGCCTTGAAATAACATTCCAAATTCTTAACATACCTTATGAGGCCTTCAGGAGCTGGCCCAAATGCCATAATGACTAAGGAATGGGAAGTTCAGAGGGGTCAAGTGACTTGTTCCTGTTGCCAGTTCATCAGCAGTGGAGATTGAGTTTGAACGCAGGTCCTTGTCTCCAAATCCCACCCCTTTCTGTTACTGAGAAATTATTTCTTTTATCATCTATTCTTCATTATCTATCCTCCTTGCAATTTCTATAGAGAAATGTAACCAAGAGTTGATTATAGATGAAGAAATGTGGATTCAGGGAATTTGCTGGCAGTCACACAATGACCACGACTCCCTATGAGCTCTGTGCTCTGCTTCTCTGCCAGTGATGTAGGGGAGACATGTTTCCCGCCATTGTATGGGGGCTGTGGGGGTCTACAGAGCCCTGAACTCATAGAAGACCCAGGCTCTAGTCTAGTCTGCATACAAACACACAAACATGATAAACGTGATGCCTACTCTGCCCCTCAGGGTTCTTGTGGAAATTAAATGAGAACCAGGAAAGTATAAACACATTGCCATTAGTACCCGTAAGGGCAGGTTTAAAAGTAAAGGTCAGCATGCTTAGCCAGAGTATTACAGTAAACCTATTTTTTAATAAAGTCTGTTCTTACCTGTCAGTAGGATTACCAAAAGCAAATAACTTGCATCGAATCAGACAAAGTTAGGTGTTCTCCTACAAAGTCTGAGAATTTTCAAAAGCAGATATTCTCTTCTTGGGAATTATTTCCCTGTTCTCAATTCCAAAGAAAGATGACATAAACATTCTTTGTCCTTCTATATGCTCTAGATTATTTAAAACTGATAAAGGCAACTGTTTTGCATTCATGAAAATTTACAGAGCCAGGCAGGCAACAAATATCATTTATGGTTTAGTAACTAATTTTTTTGTTATTTTAGCCCTTTTATGAAGATGAATTTATACTTTAATATCTCCAATTCACTCACAAATATTCATGTAAAAAATTCTCTCAGAAAAATGTAATAACACTTAATTAATTCATGCTTAATTCATGCTTCCAACCAGTTAATTCATGCTTCCAACCAAATCCAATGAAATAAATATTTTTCACCATTAATAATAAAGCAAGTTTAATTTCCTGCTTGAGTTGGTTTAGTCACATCAAGAAAGTTTTCAGCTACCTTCCCAGGTTGTTACTCATCTAGCCTCTTATATCTCTAGAAAAGGATTGTTTTTCTAGTTCGTTGAACAAATCCTTTCATGTGTACATTAAGATAACCCACAAATCTTCCTGGCTAAACATCTCTGTCAAATATGCTCATGGGCATGGAATCGGTCACTCATCTGGCTTTTAGACACACGCTTCCTGTCCATGTACAATAAGTTACTTGACTCATCCTAGTCATGGATTAATTCAACTCCAAATTCATTGTCTGAAATTTAGAACAAATCTTATCACAAATGTAATCACAACGAGTCTACATAGCCTGGTGAGCCCGACAGTCAAAAGTCAGGAAATCCAACAGGAAAGCTACTTAAGAGCACAGAAAGACCACGGTTTTATTGTGATGAGAGCAAAACCATTATAGAGATGAATTAAGAATACCAAACTCTTCAACTGCTATTACCACTGTTGAAACAGCCTTTGAAAATATTAATGACAAGAACCTCAATTACAACTAATGAATTTTTTGAGATATTATGTACTAGAAGACTGAAATCAGCAGGAAATCTAATTAATATAGATGATATAAAAACAGCAATTGACATCAAATATTGGGTACAATGAGATTTTAAGAACTTTAATCTCTTCCCTTAAATTAAAGATAGTAAATGAAACTTCTCTGTAAAACATAATCTTTTCGAAGTCAATAGAACTTCAAGAGGCATATTAATTCAACAGAGTTGGTTATTATTAATTACAATAATAATTGAATAACTATCAACTTCTGCAGACAGAACTGACTAACAATATGGTAAGTCAAAGTGATAGGTCTTTAAATAACTTAAGAGTTTTCACGAATTAGATAATTTTCTATTTAAGAAAATTACTTTTAAGAAAAGATACATAGAATTATATCAGGGTCTTAATCTGCCCATTCAAAAAGAAATAATACAATATCCCATCATTTACCTTTTTGTAAAGGCATATTATCCATAATTCCAATACGAATAAGATAAGACTTAGCATAGTTCACATGAAAACCATCAGGAAACCGGGCTCAGTGGCTCAGCCTGTAATCCCGTGCCTTTGGGAGGCTGAGGTGAGTGGATTGCCTGAGCCCATGGGTTCGAGACCCACCTGGGCAGCGAGACCTCATCTCTACAATAAATCAAAAAATCAGCCGGGCGTGGTAGCGCATGCCTGTAATTCCGGCTACTTGGAAGGCTGAGGCGGAAGGATCACCGGAGCCCAGTAGGTCGAGGCTGCAGTGGCCGGAAGCAGCCACTGCACTCCAGTCTGGGTGACAGAGTGAGACTCCAACTCAAAAAAAAAAAAAAAAAAGAAAGAAAGAAAACCATCAGGGAAGAGGTAGGAGGAGTAGAGTGTAGGAGGAAATAACTGATTGACGATGTGTTCCATTAGCTGTCATGAACTGTGCCACAGAGTTGCTACAGAAGGACACAGAGCAGCATTGGAAGAAGTATCTGGTCAGTCCATATTCTCTGACATGGTTAGGTTGTATTTGGAAAACTATGTGCAGCACACACCATATTGAGGAACTGACAAACTGGATAGCAAACAGAGGGAAATCATCAGCAATCCTGATGTCCTGATAGTGTGGATGAAGTGGCTAGAGACACTGAGGGAGTGCAACCTAGACAAGAGGAAGCTTAGTGGAGAGGAGGAAGAATGAGGACAAAATACCTGGAGACAGATGGAAAAGGGAGACTTGTCTGGGTTGCTCCAAAGAGTGGAATATTAAACAGCCAGGAGAAATTAAAGGGAGATGGAATTTGATTCCATGTAAGAAAGAAGGATCTAAAAATTAGAGTTGTCTAATTAGAATGGAATTCTGAACAAGCAGTGAGAACTGTATATTAAGTGTCTCTGGAGTGAATTCTATGGATTCCTCCAGCACTTGTAGTGGTAAATAGACAGGCCAAACAAAGAATTAACCAAGTCCTAGAGAATTAATTGAGGACTTCCATTCCTGGGAATTCTCAAAGTAGGTACTCTGGTTCTTCCTCACACTGAAAACTAAAACTGCCAGACACAAACATTACAAATAGAAAATAGATATGACCTGACTGGTTAGTACAGAATATTAGATGTTAAAGATTAAGTGAAGGCAGGAATTCCAAAGGGTAAGCAGGGGACATTTGCTGAAAAGGGGTAGCCTTTTGCTTTCATTTTTACAGTCTCATAGGGGGCTCTTGTCAGGAGGGAGAAATCTAGGGCCTGCTCAAATGAAGAGTCTCATAGGAAATACCAAAGGACCACCCCTAGAATTTAAGAGAAAAATACTTTCACTGACACCTCAGGACTACAAAGAAAGTTGCCTACCTCAAATCTCAGTACTAATAGATCAAGGAGAGATCCACTCACCTTCAAGAATTCATGAACACAAACCAGACCTTATATAAGTTTGTGGCCAGAAACAACTTGAGGTCCAAAACGCCCCAAGTTGAGAGTTGAGTTTCCAGCAGTCTTGGGGGTAGGAACGGCTCCAGACACCTCAGAGAAGCAAAGGCAATTACCCGCTAGAGAAACCCACCTTCAACTCTGGCCTCAGAGAACTCCCACAGAGGAAATTCCAGAAAAAATGAACTCATAATAAAAGACTGAAAGAAAATATACACAAAAACAAGGCAATATGAGTAAGAGTCAGTAAAAACAAGAGAGAACAGAATCAGAACTATAAAAGCTTCAGCTACCGAATTTGTCAAAGATAGGATGGAGACAGAAGGCATGTGTTATATGCATCACTCACAAAATACTCAAAGCCAGTAGGGGCCAGGATATGCTGTACTCCCATTCATTCCTCAGAGCTTTCAGAGCTTGTACTGTAAAAGTTATTACACAAAGTGTAATTAAAACCTGAAAATAAAAGCTTCTTCCAGGTATTTATGACACTACAGCTTATCTCCCTACAAAGAGATGTAGCTAGAAGGATGCTGTATAACTATTTGTACCTACATGCCTATGTACATGTGTTTTAAGTCAACTCCAAGTGTGCTTATTTTGAAACATGGTAGAGAAGTTAGAAATGGTCAGGTTTATAAATTCCAAATATTTAATCCTCTTAACCTCAAAAAAGAGTTGACGTTAAAAAACAAACAAACAAACAAATTTTTTTAAAGTGATATATGAACTCTGCATAAGATATGACTTGGAAACGGTAATGCTCTACTATAAACCTATTTGTCAGTTTCACTGCAGAAGCAATCGAAGAGGCAGAAAACAGTCCTATCAATATGAGTTCCCAGTACTAAAGAGTCTTGGACCAGCTGAATGTGGGACTAAAAAATTAAACATGGAGAAATTTCCTTACAAAATGGAGCAGTAAACCAAGGTTTAAAATGATAAGCGTCAGTATTTTTTTATTTGACTCTTGTTATCTAATGTTCTTTCCTGAGCTCTTTACACTTTAGTGCTAATGCATGTTTATATAACATGTGTCAGGCAAAATCACCCAAGGACAATATCAGCTCATTTCACTGGTTTCAATAACCTAATAAAAAGTTATCTGATGCTGCTATAAATTCAGGGCCCTGACAGTGCCTCAGATGTTTCCTGCTCTTGAAGGGTTCGTCATGGTCCAAACGCTACTAACACTATTTGTCACAAAGTTGACGGTAATGAATCAGAGGGATGAATAAAAGCAGACTTATAAGGCAATCTGTTTGATGCAACACACATGGGGACAAATGTTAAAATAGAGGCTCAAACCTTTAAAAAATCTGCAATCAAGTTTACAAGAGTATCCAGCTATAGCTCCTGACGCAACCTCTTCCCATATCCCATTAGCCAACTGGAAAGACACAGAAAGGGAGATGGGGGTGAACACCACCAGCACCAAAACTGAGGTGGAAACAAGTCTCAAGGACCAAGAGTTAACTACTTTCTGAATTTGAATGCTTGTGATTTCATAGCTAATGAAATGGAATAATACACACACACACACACACACACACACACAACAGAGACCAAACCCATCATCTAGAAATAGGACATACCTCTGTACCCACATGTTATGCAGGACCACCTCTGCCCTCACTGTCTTCCTCTAGTTCACAAGTAGGCATGGAATAAGGCAACAAGAAAACCAGGCACAAAGCTCTTCTGCAAAGGGAGATACTTTTGTACTGGAAATGCTATGAGGAAATGAAAGCGTCTACCTTCCTTCCTTCTCTAAAGTGGGAGGATTTGGATATGCCATGAACACGATGCTCTATAATTAAGTACAGCCCCAAAAGCCAGTCCAGACTGCATGATTTGGCAGAGCCACCACTGCATACAGATAACTACAGCAATGCTGGCAGCCTGATGCTAGGGTGGGAAGGCCAGCTAGGGCTGGCCAGTGACTCTAGGCCTGGCTCTAAAGGTGACCTAAGCAACACACAGAGATGCCACCCCTTAGTGTAGGAGAAGACAAAAGCTCAAGAGGTAAATTGGAGGCTAGGAAGCCTAGATGGGCCACAGTCAGACTGAGGACAGAGCAGAGGGACTGCAGAAGGAGAGAGATTGACAGAAAGGAGACCCAAGCAGAGTCACAATGAGAGCCAACGAGAACAAGGGGTTCAGCTGCAACTGAATTCTCCCAACATCCCAGCGATACCCTAGCCCTCTGCCAGCACCATCCGGTTTTGAACTCCAGTGACTTTCTTTTGGCATCAAAAGAATCCTAACCACAACACAACAACACTCTCTGGAATATCAACCTGTTTCTGTAGTCATCACGAATGACAACATCGTCACCATCAGGTGAACTGTTGCTACACAGAATATCTTATTCCACAAAGAAGAGAGGAGGCTAAAAGTCAACTCTTATAAAGACCCAAGATTCCATTCAACAAATGAGAGAAATTATCAACTCTGGGAATCAAAAGCAAATATTCCTGCTATCTTTTATCAAAGATAGGAGACTTTATTTTGGGAAGGGCCCCTTAAAACATACAAGATGACTGTATAAAAACTTCAAAAGCAGGAAGCCTTGTCAAAGCTGCCACTGCAGAGATGACCATGTAGATCACATAAGGTTTCTCCCTTTAAGAATAATATATGTATTTTCAAAGATTTTTGTGAAAGTCCACAAATGTTTGGGAGGCTATTCCTTGACAGTATGGTCACCACGATAACGTTTTTTTCTTAAGATCTTTGTATTACTAGCTACTTGTGAAGCAGGTGACATTTCACTTACTACATCAACTTTTTTTTAGGAGGTTACAATAGAGGAATATATAGCTTAAATTTTATTTAAGTTTTATCATTAATTGCAATGATAATTACTATTGTAGTGTTGTTAGTAGCAATCATTACTGAACTCTGAGGCACAGATTGTCATTTGTTTCTGAGATACTTCCTCAGCCTTGTCTCAGTCTCCTTAGATGTGAAACAAATAGGACACACTCAGGAGAAAAAGTGAAGTGGTAGGAAGGAAAAACCTTCCATATTAATCTCTGTTGGGAAAATCACACTCTTGGTTCTGATATCAAGTCTGGGCAACTGAAGCCCCTTGCAAGCACTCCACACCCAGGCCCCCATGGGCAGACCCCACCCCATGTCACGCACACCCCAAACCATCTCCGTCCTCCATCACCTTCTTCACCTTCATTTCCAATTTTCCTACAAACCGGCAAAAAGCATATTGCCAGGCTTGACCAGCTTTTATTTTTCTAATCTTAACTCAATGAAAATCTAGTAGATTAGTTTTTTAATCCAGTTTTTTAAAATTCAAGTTTATAAGTCTATATTTTCCTATAATACATAAAGCTATTGAGTACTTTAGTCACCTAATTACAAACACGTAATCGTGAACAAAATAAAAATAAGTTCAAAAATTCAACCTAGGCATACCCGGGAAAAATTCAGCACTGTTTAGATATACAGTAAGGGTCAGGAGTCTAATTCTTCAGGTTTTTTTGTAATGGCTTTTCCCCCTTCAGGTATGAATGGCTCTCCATGTAGGTTCCCCAGAGTAGCAGTAATGAGGGTCACATGAAGCTGAGGAAGGGAAAGAAACCACCACTGCAAGTCACTACGACTGACTTGAAATAATAACGTTCCTGTCACAAACTAGAAATGCCTAATATATATCGAATAGCAATGCTGCATTTTGCATACAGCTATTGTTTTCTTTATTATCTCCAGAAGTGAAACAGTGATACAGGGTGGGGGCTTCTCTGAAAGCAAAGCCTTCTTCAATTCAGATCTAATCATTCCAATACTGCACTGTGAGCATTAGGAGGGATTCATTATTCTGGATGTCTGGAAGCAATGATAAGTTAACACCTGACTTTTCAGGTCTACGCCTAGCAGTGGCACAAATTCACTCTTCAGTCTTGCTCTGCACTTTTTGTGGGGAATTTCATAATTTAATCTGATGCTCAGACTGTCCAGATTAGTCAGTGGAGCACCTTCAATGTGGCTGTTGAGTTCTTCTGGTCTTTCCTTACTTTTTGGCATAACACGACACTTAGGCTCCTTTTGTGCTTTCCCTCCCCAGACTTTGGAATCAGTCAGCTCTCCAAGGAGGCAGGTTCATTCAAGAGAGAATGATATTTAAAAACCCAGGTCCCGATGCTAGCGTGCTTGCTGCTACTGGAGTGTTGCTGCTCCCAGGCTCCACCCTTGAACAGACATATGCATCTATCTACAGATACATACACATATGCTCATACTGCATTTGTACTTATTTCTATGTCTTCATGTATTGAAATTCACGTACTCATACTGATACCGCTGATTTGAAACTACCATCAGCGCGTTCACTCTAGTTTTCTCCTCCTATATTTATGCTTTTCTGAAGTAAGAAATCTGGCTCCCATTGTCCTTAATATACTTATGTTTTTGGTCAACCCCCTGTATGTCACGGACCAATCCCACATCAATACCAAAGGACTTGCAAATAGATGCTCAATACAATTTGGTGAATGAATTAAGCAAGGTTCACCTCTGCTGCTCCTACGACTTACTATGAGGCTTCAGTAGAATCACAGCATACTCAGAAGGTTCCATCTCATTTAATGCTTCCTTTCTACCTACAAACATCAATGGTAAAATTTGGAAAGCTTTTGTTCTCTCAGCTTAATGAATTTATGTATTTTAATGCCCTGTAGATTTTGCATTTTAATGTACTTATATACATAAACTGAAGATAATTTTATACAATATTTTTAATAGTTTTGTGTATGAAGCAAAGTCTATGCACATTGAGCCATCAGAACACAAGGGTGTGACTGTCTCAGCCCCCCCCCAATGTGGACAGTCTGTGGTTCTGGGGCATCACACTCATTCCTGACTCTGAATTTATATGCTACCCATAAGCAGTAATTTCCTTTTTCTTTTTTATTTTAAAGTTGTGGGGTACGATTCAGGATTAGGTATACAAGTGGTAAAGCACAGGTAAAGTCTGGGCCTCCCTTTGGTCCCCACTTTGTCTGGTTTGAGATCGGGTATTCTTATTGATGCTCTGTGCCCCCCCCCCCAGTAATTTTCTTATATTATTCATACATGAGTATTTAACAGTAAAAGTTATGACACACCGGTATTATCCCAGAAAAAAATGTGCTTCAGATAACGAGGCAGCACGGCAGGACCCTCAGAACACCTGTGTCAGCTGCTAAACAGCAGCATCAACCAACAGGGGCACATAAGGTCAGGCATGGAGTTTTCCACTTGTGGCATCATATTGGCACTCAAGAAGTTTTGGATTTTGGAGAATTCCGGATTTTCAGATAATGGAAGCTCAACCTGTGCTAATCTGTGAAACACACATACGTATTCCATGAGACAGGGTGGTGGTGAGGAATGAGACCCACTGAGCAAGTGACCATGTCTTCCATCTCAGCTCACTTTGTGGGCAAAATGCAGGGGCAGGTGAGGTCATTCATATCATTGATGAGTTCTGCCTGCCCCACACTCCTTCAGCCTGTCTTCCTCCTGCTCTCCCTCCCTCTCTTTCACTCCTTCCTACACCCGTTTGCCTCTTCTTTCTTGGCTGATACAGATAAACTAGATGTACACATACTGCAACTCCACTCTAACTTCCTGTTATAAAGCAGGGAGTCAAGATAGTTTATCTATCACTAATAGAATTAAAATAGAAATTTAATCATATTATTTATAGTGAAAAAATAACCTAGAGAGGACATAACAAGACCAATATAAGTGTATTGGGAGAAAGGAAGGGAGTGGTGTAAATGAACTAAGAAGCCATCCGTCATAGTAGGAAGTCAATAAATAATACTTAAGGTTGATAAGAGTTAGCAGCATACATTTAACATCTGCAGACATGGAAGAAACCACTTGAAGAACCAAAATCTGGAATACTAAGCGGGAGCTCAGGATGGGTAGAGGCAAGATAAAGATCTAATATATACGTATATATATTTTTGAGTAGGGGGTCTCACTCTATCACCCAGGCTGGAGTGCAGTAGTATGATCACAGCTCACTGCAGCCTTGACCTCTTGGACTCAGGCAATCCTCCCACCTCAGCCTCCTGAGTAACTAGGACAAATCTTGAAATGATTGCCCTGAGTGGCAGTACTAGCAGGCCTGAGGATAGCAGGACATGGAGGAAGACTTGTTCTTCATGTTGTAAAGTTTAATTTCTCGTGAATTTATGGTATAAGGCTTCTATTTCCATGATAATCCACTAAATATACGTTTTTTAATTCTTATTTTTAAATTTATATAAGACAGTTTAGGCCAGGTGTGGCAGCTCATGCCTATAATCCTAGCACTTTGGAAGGCTGAAGCAGGAGGATCACTTGAGCCCAGGAGTTGAGACCAGCCTGGACAACACAGGGAGACCCTGCTTCTACAAAAAAAAAAAAATAGCCAGGTGTGATGGCTCACATCTGTAGTCTCAACTATCGGGGATGCAGGGGAGGCTGAGGTGGGAGGATTGCTTGAGCCCAGCAGTTTGAGGCTGCAACGAGCTATGATTGTGCCACTGTACTCCAGCCTAGGAGATGGAGTGAGACCCTCACTCCAAAAGTAAATAAATAAACAAGACAGTTTAGACGAACCCAATGTTTTGTGATTTTATTCTCAGGACCCTGGTGAGGCTGACATGACGACCTCTCAGGGCGGACAAGGGTCCTGATGCTGCTTCCCCAGTGTAATGTCAATCCCCATATCCTAACCCATAGTCCCTCTGACCCCTTGATTCTCAAACTGGAGGAAAGGACCCCGACACACACATACCCATCCACATTCACCCAAGTGAAACCAGCTCACTCCTCCATCCAAGGATTTATAAATGGTCCCAGTCTTTCTAGAGCCTCCAGAAGTAGCCTTTAACCTTTTAACTTTCCTTTACCTACTTTTAAAAAACCTCAAACAAATAGTGCAGGGATTGAACTGGAAATAATCTAAGAAAAATTATCCTGCATCCTAGTTGATTATGAACCTATGACCCATTACAAGATTCGGGTACTTTAATTTCTTTACTAGATTGTAAATTCCCACCCCCTGGGTCATTTAAATAATCCTCACTTGCTCCCAGCCCTCAATTTCAAGAAGAATAAAGTCCAGAGACTTCAGATGGCTATCCCAAATGCATAGCAAATTTCCAAACAAACAAGCCAACACAGCAATGTTAACTCCCAGGTTCATGTTCTTCTAAACAACTGTTACTTCTCAAGGCAGTCATGAGTCTTGCCACTGGGTGTTAGGTTGTTGACCACTTGAACCTCATACTCACTGCAACCTACAGTTAAGGCCTCGGCATTCATTCATACTCCAGCCTTGGATAAAATCCAAACCCAAAGCGTCATGGGGGAGACTGGGATCCAGAATTGCACTGCTGATGGCCCAGAGGGTGCCACACCCAGCATCACTTGATCAGCAGGGCGCACTTGCTAGGAGCTCAGACCTCGGGCAGATGGCCCTGAGTTTAAACTTATATCTGACTATAAAAACTTGTTTTATTTTACTTAGAGGCAGGGGGTATATATGAGGATTGGCTACATAGGTATATTGCATGATGGTGAGGTTTGAGTTTCTGATGAGCCCACTCCACAGGTGGTGAGCATGATACCTAATGGATGGTTTTTCAACCAGCCCTCCTTCCCACCCCTACCCCTACATTTAGTATTCCCCAGTCTTATAATTTTCAAGTTATAAGATTTGGGGCAAGTCAGCCTCCCTGAGCCTCACTTTCCCCATCTGTAAAATGGAGGCAATTAATAGCATCTATTTCATGATTCATTACTGGGATTAGTTGGAATGATGTTCACATATGCATATACAGTGCCTAACATATATTACTGAAGGTTGGTTTTTAACATGAACAATGTCATTTTTGTGACTACAACTGACATACAGATTAATCAGATTTACTGAATTGCCCAGGAGAGAGAAGTGAAACCATAAGCTATTATTAGAAACAGGAAGAGTTAAGTCCCCCAATGGGTCCCTTCTATGAGGAAAGCCCCTCAGTGTAGATAGTTTGGGAAGAGTTTTTTGACACTGGATCCCCTTCAACTTTCCTGTCCATAATCTCAAGCGACATCACATGGGTCATAACAAGGACATCCAAAGCGTGAAGCGAAAAGAACAGACTCTAGCAAGAGCCAGGAAGAGCACTCACTGCACTGAAGACCCAGTGAAGGGTTAACCACCCGGGTAGGGGACAAGGGGTTGAGAGGTGGGGTGGGGGAAGAGCAAAGCCTGTGACAGCTTCCCAGGCAGCTATTTTTATCTTGCGTTTGGAGCATTTGACGCAAGCTGGGTAGAAGATTTCATTTGCTTACTTGGAAAGTTTTCAAAACACCAAAATAATTTGGTCAAGAGGGAAATAAACCCACTCTAGCCAAATCTTTCTCAGTGGGTGAAAAAAAAAACAGCAAAAAATGAATTGCAAATCTGCTTCAGGCAATATATGGACCCATTCAGGGGAAGTTGTTATTTGTTTATCAGTAGCAGACAGCAGCTTCCTGCAACCAACAGCAGCTGTCACCCTGTGAAAGGACGCCTTTTCGTTTTCATGAAGAGTAGTGAACATTTTAAGGCAGAACAAATGACAAAATATTTGACTGCATTTATCCCTTTTGACTATTTTTACCCCTGTGCCATGCAAGCATCTTCCAGGCTTCCCTGGTAGCATCTTACTTTTTATTCTAGTCCTGTGCAGCAGCCAAAGTCCCCTGTTGTCATTTTCATTTTGCAGATGGAGAAGCTGAGACCCTGAGACTTCTTTCACATGAGCACAGTGGGGCCAGGCAGAGCTGGAAGCTGCTTCACCATTGACTTAAAACTACTTCAAGTCCCAAGGGAGGGATCATGACCATCAGAGAAAAGGGAACAAATACAGATTCTGTAAATGTCAACATGCAGCAGGGCAAAGCAGGACATGTGGTGACCTCAAAAACATAGAGTTGAACTGCTCTTTTCTTCTCCACAGAAGACTTCGGTATAGAACACACACAGCACCATGCGTTTGCAGTGTATGAATTTTGTTTTCTCAGTTGAGGATGAAGTATGAGATCCTATGCTTAGTGGTGCAGTTTACTTCCCACCATTCCTTTTTCCATATTCATAATCTGGGCGATTTTTTTCTACATGCGTCTGCCAGGCTGTATAGTTCTCTCTCCATCCAGAGTTTTCTTGCTAAAGTCCCTGATCCCGTTCCTTTATTCTTAGATCTTACACTGAGTGCCTGCAGAGGGGCATAGGGCTGGGAACCTGGAAACACAAAGATGACTGAGTCTTAGTTCCTAGTGTCATGGAATTTGCAGGCTGCCAGGGGAAACTGACATGTAAAAAGGTAGGCAGATCCACAAAGAAATATCCTGGCGAGATGGAAGCCATTATCTCTGATGGGTGAGGAAAGGCTTTCTTTTCTCCTGGGCATGTACCCTGAGCACCTCTGGTTTGACCTCTCATCTCTGCCATGTCCACTCTGCCCAGTCTCCCTTGGGCATTGAAATTCCCTCTAATATCTTCCTTGCCACACTTCACATCAGACCTTCAACTCCTAAATTTATTACTCCAGGTCATGAAGGAAAGGTTCATGCATATTATACTGATTTTTCCAGATGTCTTTGCCCATAGGCAGTTTCTTCATAGAGTAAACCAATGCCAATTCTTTAAAGTGAAGCAAAATTATGGTCTTTTTTCCCCTGGAGCACATTCTGAAGATTATAATCTACAAAAACAATTGAAATGAGAAAGGATCCCTGGGCCTAGATTGGCACTAATTTTCTTTCATCTCATTTATAGAGTGGACAGGTGAGAGATGTCCTCCTCATCTCTGGATTGAAGATATGCTGACAGCTCTATCCATCAGGCAAGTTGTCATAGCCCAATGCTTTACAGAAGCTGTTAAACAAAACTGTTAAACAAAGGTCCCACTGGCTAACAGTTCTAGGAGATGAGAAAGAAGAAAGCTAATCTTAGTGCCCAGAGAAAAATATTCTACTCACCCAGCAGAGAAATTTAGCAGAGGTATTAGAATGCACAGACAAATTCCAAATATATGTCTGTATTTCTGCTTCCTTTATGATTTTGAAATCAATCTCTGCTTGAAATATATTGATAACTAGTCAGCCAGCCATGACAATCTCACTGAAACTTGGATCCATCTTCATTAGCAAATGTAAAGAATGCTTATATCTATAAATACAGGGCAGAGAAAATATTGGGGACATAATCCCAGGTCCACAGTTATACTGTTCTGCCAAAGAGCTGGACTGCAGCTGGAAGCCTTGAACAATCATGAGGACAGCGACCATTTACACCATCATATTAATAGTGTGACTGGTGGTCATTTTACAGTAGCTTCAAGAATTTTGAGCACATATAAAACATCCAAAGAACATATTTCAGCTGCTAGGTTTAGAACCTTTTTTCCCTTCAACAGTTGTAGATTCTTCTGAGTTTTAGATCATCCAGGTTCCTCAAGGACAGAAAGAAGTTCCATGAAGACCTAAGGGAGACTTCACAGAATGACCCATTTTGAAGTCTAACTCAGACAGACGGCAAGAGTGTCTCAGTGGTCTCCAAGATCCTGGCCATGCTTGGGACCTGGAGAACAGCTTCTAGAATGGGGCTAATGCAAGAGGAACACCCTGCCAGTGAGCTGGGAACAAAAGGGCCCTCAGCCAGCACGTGGCCCTGCAATCTTTGGCAATCGAAACTTTTGTGGGTGTTCTCTGTTTGTCACTCTACCCAAAGTGCTGTAATACTCCTTTGGTTGTCTTCTCTGCCCTCTTCTGATTTTGCTGAGTCATGTCATGCTGTGTCATAGAACTTTGTGCAGCAGGAGGCTCAAAGAAAACCTCTTTTGTGGTTGACTCTCAGATTCACTCATCATCGGGGACAGGCTCCCATGACGAGAACTTCAGCAAGGTCAGTCAAGAAGAGGGTCTGTTAACAGGGGTCATCCAAACCTGAGGGTGATGAAGAAGACGTATTTGTGGGTGGATCAAAGCTTCTCTAATGTTTGAGGACACTTCTCCAAGTGAAACTGACCTGCCTATGGCTCCCTGCCTGGGTTCAAAGGCTCTAGGCATCCATGTTGCTTGGCCAAGTCATCTCTCAGGAAAGGCTCCAGATGCACATCAACCTCACAGACCATAGAGTAGAAGAAGGGGACTTTCTTTTCCCACCTGTGCCTGGCTAGCTTTGCATGAAGAAGGAAAGTGTTCGCAGAGGGGTGGACTACACTCTCTCCAAAGGCAAATGTCCTCTGCTAAAGAGAACCTCTTTTTTTCCCCTGCTGGAGAGCAGGTAGGGGAGGGATCTGTTTTTACCATCCTCTCCTGATTTCTTAGTCAGAAGGGTCTCAGAGAAGATCCTTCAGTTGCTGAGGATTGATTCAGGTGGGTGAATGCGAATTGGAAGGGGGAGGGCACCTAAATTATTCTACACAATAAGAGGAGGGAGGGAAGAGGCTGAAAGGAAAGGAGGCAGGAAGGACAGAGGAGTGAAGGAGAAGTTTCGCTGTGATGTATTCTCCATCTTCCCAGAAAAAGCCTGAAAAATCATCATTATCAATTAATGCTTTGGGGGCTAGCAAGGTGGGGGAGATGGGATTTTGGGAGGGGTTCAGTCTTCAGGGGGGATTCCCTGCATGATCAAATGGCAGGAGCAAGGACTACCTGAAGTGCCACCTCTGAATGGGACAATGTAAGGTCATTAGCAAAGAGAGCAGGACAGCTTTCTCCTGGCTCTATTACTGTCATGGCCAAGGTCATTTTAAGGTGTCAGGGCCACTTTCCAGTTGAGTTATGGGGAGAGACCACCTCTGATACCCTGCCAGTGATCTGAGAACAAAAGGCCCTCTCAGGCTACAAGCAGGAATTGAGTGAGTTTTGATGGAAATATTTGTTTTGAAAAGCTGTTTTAAGGACCCGCTTGGTATGATGGTGACACATAGCTGTAAGTACAACCTGGGCCCAGACATTAGCTTATTTAGTAGTGCTCTAAGCCTGGGCCCTGGTACATAAACATCAGTATCATCTGAGAACTTAGTAGAAATGCCACCTCTCCGGTTCCGACCAGATTGACCCAGCCAGACGCTTGGGAGGTAGGGCTCAGTGATGTGGCTAAACAAGTTCTGTGGGTGACCCTGGTCCATCCTGATATTTGAGGAGAACTGGCATATGCAGTGATTCTCAATGTTTGGTGACTTGTCAAAAACAGAGTCCAAGAATCTTTGGCACAGACACCAGGGTTTTGACTGTATGAGCCTGGGGTGAGCTTGGCACCTTACGTGTAATGAGCTGTGCAGTAATTCCTGTGCCCATCCAAGTTTGGGAACCACTAGTGCAACAGATTAAGAAGAAACTGAGTTCCATAGCCTGAAACTATGAGCCAATGTTGCTGGAAAATTAAACAACTTATTGAAACAATTAAGGCCTCCCAGGATAAGTAAAGGAGCTTAATTAGCATTCCTTGTTAATGCAGGGTGTCCTGCAGCCCACAGAGAGGAAGCTTTGGAGATTATACTCAGAAAATCCTTAAGCCCAAAGCTTGACCCCAGAGAACATGAACAAAGGGCGTCCCAAGGAGTTACTCAGAGAAAAATTCACACTTCCCAGGGAAGAAGCTGTGGTCCAAGTGTCCAATGCAGATGGGATCTCCACATCCTTCTCCAGGATAGGATGTGGAGTTCAGTTTCTCAAAGGGTGGTCCTCAGAATAATCTAGAATAGTTTGGAGGTGGTTACAAATGCAGATTCAGATTCTTGGAACTCTCTCGGCCTGCTGAGTCCATTTGGGGGATTGGAGACCAAAAATCTAAATTCTTAATGTGTGTCTCTCATGCACATTCCAACCTAAGAACCACTGAACATTGAGTCTAGAAACAGGAATATAAAAAGGCGGGTTATCCTCTATGACCATACCACTCTGAATGCACTCAATCTTGCCTGATCTTGAAGCAAAGCAGGTTTAAGTCTGGTTAGTACTTGGATGGGAAAAGGCTAGTAAGCATCATTTACACTTTAGTGAAAGGCAAGAAAAATCCATACAGTTCCACAGTCAAAAGCTGTGTACCTAGGACAGAGAAGCAAAGGGGATCCATGTTTCCCATTACCACCCCGGGAAGGGCAAAGGGTCCCTGGTTCTGGTGAGGCCACTTATGAATTGTTGGTTTTCATGTGCAGGCTAAGCACTTCCTGTTTGAGATATGTGCTATACATATCTTAATTGTATTAAACAATATATTTTTGTAATAAGAATGCTTGTCTGGTATTTAAAATATGTACTCCCAAAAGATCTGGGAAAGTAAGAAAATGCCTAGCCAGCAATACACCATAAAATTGCCTGGTGAAGTTGCTTTGATATAGGTATAAATATAAAATTTCACATAATATTTAATTTTCTCATTTTTTGCTCTTTTTGTTTTGTTTTTAATTTTGTTTACTTGTTTATTTTAAAGATGTGAGATACAATTCAGAATTAGGTATACAAGTTGGACACTGTACAGGTAAAATTTGGGCCTCCCTTTGGTCCCCACTTTGCCTGGTTTGAGTCAGCTTCTTTTTGTTAATCCCTCTTTCCTTTTGGTACCCAGTTGAAAAATTCCTTAAGTAGTAATTAAAAAGAAGCGAGCAGGTGCATGTTATGGTGATGGCAAGGAAGGGGTGCCATTAGGGAGGCTGGAAGCTCTGTGTTCCATTCTGTGGGGGGATGGGGGAAGAGATGCCCAGACTTAGAGGCAGGAGGAAGTACCAGGGGAGAGAGGTGATCTCATCTCTGGAAACCCTCAAATTGGCCAATAGGAGAAGCCATCCAAGCGTCCCATTGCTATCCCCATGGGTCCTTCCCAAAACTCAAACTGCCACTCCACAATTTAAATGTTTGTCACCAGTTACTTCCATTCTAACAGTAGATTTGTTGGAATACACAGGCTTGCCAGGACCCAAGGATTTAGAAGTAGAAGTCAAATACATTTTTCCCTACAGATATGCATGTCTGCTTTTACAGTATAGATTTGTAGCACTTTTTTTTTTGAGTCAGATTCTCACTCTGTTGTCCAGGTTGGAGTGCAGTGGCATGCTCACAGCCACCCCAGAGTTGACATGCTAGGCTCAGGCAATCCTTCTGCCTCAGCCTTCCAAGTAGCTGGAACCACAAGTGTGCGCTTCCGCACCCAGCTAATTTTTTGATATATTGTAGAGACTGTCTCACCAAGTAGCCTAGACTGGTCACAAAACCCTAGGTTCAGGCAATCCTCTTGCCTCAGCCTTCTAAAGCGCTGGGATTATAGGTTTGAGCCACCATGCCAGGCCTATAACACTTTTTAAAATATCTCCTCCCCTAAGTGCAGCTTCATTAGAAGTCAGATGGCCTTCTGACTAGCATTTCAGACCGATTATTATACCCAAATCCACTAAACACATAAAATCTCTTATTGGAACCTCCAATTAAACCTCAAGCCTCATAAAAGAGACTGAAGTGATAATAGGAAAGTAATCTAATATTGTGCAGTGTTGGAAATGATAATGTCAAAGATGTAGGTGGTCCCTTTTGCCCAAAGAATTAAAATCATCTAAACTTTGTCTGGTGGAGTGGGTTTTGATTCTTATTTTGTTAACTGTTGACCTGACATATGTCCACGTTTTTCTACCTCTGAACTAGGGATAAGAATAACTGCCTAACTGGGGATAAGAGTAACCACCTATCCTGGATCCCATGCCAGGGAATTATCATCCTTATCCTAGTAGAAACCAAGGTATGACTGTTCCTTCCCCTTCAGGCTTCTAGATTTTGTGGTGCATTCAAGGAAACCAGTACTACTATAGTATACTGGTCAGACTCTGTCCACAGTGGGGAAATGGTTCTCACACTTACCGATGCCTAAGAACCAAATGGGCATCCTGTTAAATACAGATTCTTGAGATCTGCCACCAGACATTTTAATTCAATGGTTTTAAATTAGTCCTGAGAAATTCATTCATCCAGCAATTATGGGCAGTAGACATTGTCGAAGACACTATGAAGTTACAAGTGAGTAAACAGCCCAAAATTCACTTATGGTGCCCATGGTCTACCTGCATTTGTAATGGGCATTCAGGTGGTGCTGAGACTGAGGGTTATGCTCTCTCAAGGACCACACCTTGAGGACCAGAGCAGCAGCACATATCAGCTAGGGACAAGATCTATTCTCTGCTATGCAATGGGAATTCCGTCTTATCTTTTAACTCTAATTATTCTTCTTTTCCATTGGGACCTACTTCTTGGCCATAATCTTCTGGAGTCTTTTTATTCAGGAACTATTAATGGGGTCATGTTGGTCCTTCTTGGCAAGTTCATTTTCTCCCTGGTTTTTTCATTTCAACATCACACATTATTTGTCCTGGTTTACTAAGTGATCTCCTTGGTATCCAAATCTATAAAAAGACTCAGGAAGCATCACCTGTTCCACAGACTTTGGCAACAAGGATCAACAAAATATGCCTGGATTTGACCTTCAAGGATCAGAAGACAATTAAATTGTCTAGTTCTAACCTAAACCATGAGTTGACCATGAATGGAAATTAGCCTTAGACTGAACTTAATCCGTCATTCCTTTACTACATTAAGTCCTTTCTACATTAAGTCATTTCTAAATGGGAAAAATTCGCTTTTGTTAATGGCCACACTTTCTGTAAACTGAAAGTTCCATTCTGACCTGCAGTTGATTGATTTATCTAAGTCCTTTGATACTAAGGATGTACTGGAATCTTAGCTAACTCAGAGCAACAGAGCGAAGGAAGCACAGCCTCACCACAGCACTGGTCTTTGTTGTAAAATAAAGCAAAACAAGAGAAATAAAACACTTTAATGTGCAATATCCACCTTTAACAAGATATGCTAATAAACAGAGTTGAGGCTGAGTATAGTGGTTCACACCTGCAATCCCTGTATTTTGGAAGGTCAAGGCAGGAAGATTGCTTGAGCCCAGGAGTCCATGACCAGTCTGGGCAACATAGTGAGACCTCATCTCTACTAAAAAAAAAAAAAAATCAAAAAATTAGCCAGATGTGGTGGCATGAGCCTGTAGTCCCAACTACTTGGGAAGGCTGAGGCAAAAAGATTGCCTGAGCCTAAGCAGCCAAGGTCATGGTGAGTTGTGATTGTGCCACAGCGCTCTAACCTGGGCGACAGAGTAACACCCCAACTCCAAAACAATAAAAATGAAATAAACACAGTTAAATCATAAAAAAAATCATTTCACTACAGCAAACCCCAAGTGTCTAAAGCTGACAACAAATGATACAGTGAGTAAACTAAAGGTACAGTCAAGTAAAAGGACAAATGAGACTGAGTTGGTGAAGAAAATGAAGTTCTAAACAATACCTAATAGATTTCAGGTTCATGGGAAAATGTACTTAGTGGGATTTCTTAAGTGATATTTCATTTAGTCCATATTTTGTTGTTTTATGTCCTGCCTCATCCCTAAAAAGACTTTGAGGCTGCTCATTTATTCTCTATACCTGGCATGAGATAACATTTTAAAGGAAAAGATCATCTCTTCATTTTCATCTCCTCCTTCCTCACAAGTTCTTCAGACACTTAGAAATTTCAAACAGGATAAGGAGAGTGCATTGCTTATCCTTTGATAAGTTTTCCAACATACAGAGAAATCTGTAATTTTGATAACTATTTTCATCAATATTAGAAGTCTTCCCAGCTCCAAAATACTGTGTGTGTTTATATTATGTTTGCAATTGATGGCAAAAAAAAAGTGACACAAGTAAGAATCTTGCTTTATTTCCATGTTTAAAAGTAATAACATAACTATAAAAAATAAATCTCCAATTTTGGGAGACAATTTTCCTTTTCCATGCCCTTCCAGACATACATATTCTACATGTATGTACATCTAGTGTGCAATTTGTTCACATAACATTATACTGTATACATTTTTCCACATTATTTTTTAACTTTAAGAAATCTTAAATCACCGTTTTAATGGTTACATAATTGTCCACAGAGTTGCTGCACCATTATAATACAGGGAAAGAAAAGGAGATATTTGAGCAGATAGCCGTGACACAGCTCAGGAAATGAGTCACAGCACTATTGTTTATAGTGAGCGGAGGACTTCATATTTCAGGGAGATAGGTCTTGTACCAAAGAGTTTATTAACATGAGGGCTTATTCATCTGAAATGCTTAAGATGGGAGCTATCCTAGTCTCAATTTTGTTTTGAAGCCACTCATTTCCTATATTAATATACTTCAAAGGACAACAGCTTCTGCAAAAAGCGGAGAGAACAGCTAAAAGAAAACCACTCACTCCTGCCTTCTCCATGCAGGTGAGGCCTGGGTGCCTGCTGAAGCCCCAAAACACACACACACACACACACACACACACACACACACACACACACCACTTCTGGAGTCCCAGTGTATGGGGTGCATCGTACATGAGTCAGGAGCATGTAGTGGCTATGAGCACATCCCTAGAACCAGACCTTGTCATTTGTGTTCTTCTACCTTAGCCTTTTGCACCTGTCAAAAGGGGGTTGTAATAATAACACTCACTCCCTAGGCTTGTGGTAGTGATTAAATCAGGTAATACAGCTGAGCATAAAGAACAGGATTTGGCACATGTGAAGTGCCAGGTAAGTCTACTATGTTACCTTTCCACTCACTTTTGAAGGACAGGAAAGTAGACGTCACAGTGTCAGGACAGGCACTAGACAGCCATCCCCTTGACAATAGTCAAGGGTAAACTTCCCAGTGTAATTCTGGCTCATCTACCTGCATCCAATAGAGAGAAAAGTAGCCCTTGTTTTGTTAGAACTTTAACTCAGGGACAATACTCAAGATCCTGTGTGTGCATTTTAAGCTCACGTTGAAAGCCAACTTCTGGAAGTTTAAGCATTGTTTTCAATGCCAAGTGCATAGTAAGAACTATTCTGTCATTTGGTTGGTCCAAGATTCTCTCACCACCATCACTAGCTATCATTTATTCATCATCTGCCACATGCCAGGACTCCCCACTTCCTGTAGAACATCTAGCCCTCACGACAGCCTTATAGGATAGGTATTATTATTATTATTATTATTATTACAGATGTGGAAACTTGGGGTCAGAAAGATAAAGCGATTTCCTAAGGCCAAGTGGACTCAAAGTTTGGAAAGTAAATTCAGGCTTGGTGAGCCCTCAAGTCTGTTCTTTTCCCACCGCACCCACTCTGGTGATATTTGTACAAAGATGACCTGTACCTTGGGGACTTGCTCTGCTGATGAAGTAAGCTGGCTGATGCCTGCAGCTGCATTGCTGAACTGTTCAGTGTCTCCCTCACGTCCTGGGCTCCAGGCCAGCCCCACAACCCTCCCCACGCCCACACCCATTCTTCAGACTCGGCATCTATGCCCCTGACCCCAGTCTGCACTGGACTCTCTGCTCTCTCATGAAAACAGTTGTGTGCAGTTGACATGGAGACAATCAGATAAAGCCCTCTGGCTCTGCTTCTAACTGTCTGCCATCTTCCCCTCTGTTCCCATGTCTGGTGAGTTTCTGTCTCACCTCAATTCCTCTGCCCACTATTCACCCCCTTTTTGCTGAAAATCAGGCTTTGGGAAGGAGGGTGTGGAGACCCCCACTCTCCTTTCCCCTTACCTTCTAGCTGGCAATTGGCACAAGCATGACTGATTACACTCCTGGGAGTGAGGGTACCCACACCTCCTTTGGGATGAAAGCCAAAAGAGTGAACTGGGAGAGAAACAGAAGGCTCACTCCAAGCTACTTTCCAGAACATCCATCAGAAGGGCTCACATCCAAGACCCACACTAAGATCACAGTGCCAGCATGAGCTGTGGTCCTACATCCCATGTCTTTGACTGGGACCTTACTTAGAAACAGGGCAGATGTAATTCGTTAAGATGAGGTCAGAGTGGCATGGCCCTAATTCAGTGTGACCTGTGTCCTTATGAAAAGGGAAAATTGGACACAGACAGACTCACAGAGAGAATGCCTTTTTGTAGGAATGAAAATCTGGATGATGCTTTTGTGAGTCAAGGGATGTCAAAATTGCCAGGAAGCCACCAGAAGCTAGGTGACAGGCAGGGGCCAGATGTTTCCCCAAAGCTCCTCAGAAAGAATCCACCTGCCAACACCTTGATCTCAGAACTTCAGAGTTGTGAGAGACTAAATTTCAGTTGTGTGAGCCACCTGGTTTGTGGTACTCTGTTGTGAAAGCCTTAGAAAACTACTACGCTGGAGAGATTCCCAAAGGAGTCAGTCATCTGAAAGGTCCCAGTGAGTCAACTCTGGGGTGAGTTAGGGGGCAAACAGAGCCAAGACTGTGGGAGCCCCGCCCAGATGGGCTGAGGGAGCCTGGTTCACAGACAGGCCCCAGTCCCGCCCTGAGGTTCTTCGGAGATAGTTCTAGACCAGAAACAGCTCCCCCTCATCAAACACCTGATGCCATGGAAAATCTCTGGTGCCCACCTGTGGAGATGGAAAAGAGTTAGATTTTAAGCCTAGTGTCATCTTCATAATAGGGCATCATTATGACTTTCATGGGCCTTAGGCACGTTGGCTTCTGTGGGCTTCTTCCTACACTTAAAAAACATATTTAAGGCCAGGTGCAGTGGCTCATGCTTGTAAACCTAGCACCTTGGGAGGCTGAGGCAGGCAAATTGCTTGAACCCAGGAGTTCATGACCAACCAAGGCAACATAGTGAAACCTCGTCTCTACAAAAAATTAAAATTAAAACTAAAAAATGGGAAAGGCATGGTGGCACACACCTGTAGTCCCAGATACTTGGGAGCCTGAGGCAGGAGATTAACCTAAGCTCAGGGGACGAGGCTGTGGTGAGCTTAGGTCATGCCACTGCACTCCAGCCTTGGTGACAGAGTGAGACTCTGATGCAA
>NW_007261214.1:24868-25800 GCF_000164805.1 Carlito syrichta
CTGGGCGTGGCTGCTCATGCTGTAATCCCAGCACTTTGGGAAGCTGAGGAGGGCAGATTGCTTGAGCCCAGGAGTTCAAGACCAACCTGGAAAATAGAGCAAGACCTTGTCTGTACAAAAAACTCAAAAAATGAGTCAGATGTGGGGGTGCATGTCTGTAGGCCCAGTTACTCAGGATGCTGAGGTGGAAAGATCGCCTGAGCCCACGAGGTTGAGGCTGCCGTGCACCATGATCATCGTGATCATGCCACTACACTCCAGCCTGGGTGGCAGAATGAGACCACGACTCAAAAAAAAAATAAAAATCTTTGTGGGCCCCCAAATGTGATGTGGGCCCTGGCACTGTGCCTACTGTGCTCATGGGATAAGTTGGCCCTGCCACACAAACAAAATGAGAGAACCATCGGGGATGTAAAAACCCGCCTCCAGGGTGATACCACCACCAAGAAACTGAGCCTTGGAAAGAACTATGAGCAAGTGTGTTCTATCAAGCTCATTCTTCATCCTTTCCAGCTAGGTAGTTGCAACCCAGGCTGCATCTCTGGTGTTCAGAAGTCCACTGTTTGCCTTACACTTTTCTTTGACCTCAGGATGAACTAAAACATGAATACTCCCAGGTATAGAAAGAGAACCACACTGCATATTAGCTGTCACCACCTGCAAGTGTGTGACCATAGATCCACACCCTCTCCGCCAAGGCAACCATGGTGCATTGTCAGAACCATACATAAACCTCCTCCTGTGCATTGTATTACTGGCCCTCCTGATTTACTGTATATACAATCTCCAAGTTAAATACCAACAGAAGCACCCAAAAATATATTCTCCTACAACCCCTGTCTGAAACTGCATTGCCCAAATAATGTCTGCTCATTCATCATTGACGTCCCAATATCTGAGTGTCATTTTCTGAATACATTCCTACAGCCATG
>NW_007261215.1:0-22724 GCF_000164805.1 Carlito syrichta
TTTTTTTTTTTTTTTGAATTTCTAATACATGGCAATAATAGAAGCAGACTGACTTTTAGTCAGAATTATTACTAATTTTAAATTTTCTGCAGATGAAGGCTCCCTCTATTTTCCATACCAAAGTCTGTCCTTCTCCACAACCTAGTCCTTAGTTCTTCACTACACTATGCAGTTGATTGTATTACACATCAGCATACATAAGGGATTTTCAACTTGGTCACTATAGACATTTGTGCTGGATAATTCTTTATTGAATCAATAGTGCTCATGTGGCTAAGGTGAGGTACAAAAATGACTGGCATGAAGTGACCACTACCTGGCAAGGGATCTAGCTTAAATTACGATACACAAGGTCTGACAGCTAAGTTTATGAACTTGTCACCATGCGCTATGTTGGCATCATGGTACAAACAACTCGGTAAGGTTTCATAATCGTGGTATATCAGTATCCCATAGCTGTGATCCTGTTGATGAGTGGTGGTGTCTTGCCAAGTGGCACTCATTGTTGCTGCATGTTTTTGTATACTATTGGGAGAATGTCAAAGCTTCAATTACCGCAATGAACAAACATCAAATTTCTTGTTAAACTTGGCAAGAGTGTAAGTAAAATCAGGGATATGTTAGTCCAAGTTTATGAGGATAATGCCATGAAGAAAGCAGCAGTGTAGAAATGGATTAAGGTTTTTTTCTGAGAGAAGAGAAAGTGTCACTGATGAAAAGAGGTAAGGATAGACAGTAATGAGCCAAACTAATAAAAAAGTTGCAAAAATGTGTTGAATTGTGCATCAAAACCATCAGCTAACTGTGAGAAGCATAGCAGACTAAATAAATATTGATAGAGAAACAGGAAAATCTGAACTGAAAATCTTGGCACTAGAAAGGTGTGTGCAAAAATGGTCCCAAAGGAGCTCTTGCATCATGACAATGTGCCAGCATACACAGCACTGTCTGTGAGGGAGTTTTTAGTCAGTAAACATATAACTCTATGTTATATTCTCCCTACTCATCTGATGTGGCCCCAATGGCTTTTTTTCTTTACCCTAAGATGAAGGAAATAATTGAAAGGAAGACATTTTGATGATATTCAGGACATCAAGTGTAATACAAGAGCTCTGATGGTCATTCCAGAAAAACAGTTCCAAAATTACTTTGATGGGTGGACTAGTCACTGGCATAGGTGCATAGCTTTCCAATGGGAGCACTTCAAAGGCAACGGTAATGATATTCCACCACAAGTTATGTAGCACTTTTTCTAGGATGAGTTTGCAAACTTAATTGTCAAATCCCATATGTGGGTGACCAAGAGAAGATGTCACTGGCCCAGCCAAACACACTCAGGTCAATCAATCAATGGCAAAGAACTGGAATGACAATCTAGTACGAGAGAACTCTGAAATTCAGTTTAGTACCTGGGAGGCCACTGGTGACCTTGACAAGCAGAGTTCTAGTGGAGCAGTAACAGGGGAAGTTACCAAGGTGCAGTGAATGTCTTGAGCAACAGCTGAAAAATGATGAAGCCCAAATAGTGCTTGACTACGAACTGGGCAAAATAACAGTTTCTTTCTCTAACACTACTCCTTACCAGAGAAGTTGCACTGAATTTCTTCAAGGAGAGGCTAAGAGACCTGCTAATTTTACCTCCCCAGTCGATACATCTTGCTTCACTCTCTTGGTCCTAATGAAGAAGTGGCCCAAAAGATTTGCTACAAACCCTTTGCTCCTTGATAGTCATGTTCAAATTTACAATGTTCTCTCAGAGCAGGCTTTTTGCTGTCAACCTTAAATAAAAGTGTATAGAAGCAAATCGCCGCACAAGGGTTTATTGGGCAATAATATGCAAGAATTAGAATTGCAATTGGGACACACAAATCAGATGTGTCCAAAGGACAAAGGGAAAGGCTTTTTAAAGTTAGCATCTTTATTATTAAAGCTTAACACTAAAACTGAGGTAATTCATATGAAAAGGAATGACAGTAGTGGAAAACTGAGGGGGTGTTAGGGGGCAGGGAGGTGGAATTGACAGTAGTGGGAAACTGCCTGGGGAAGGGGGACACACCTCATCAACAAGGATACCTGTACAATGAACATTAGTATACCTAGCCCTGAACTGTACCCCACAATTTTAAAATAAAAGTTAAAAAAAAAAAACTGAAGTAATTGCTTAAAACTTAAACTGCCTGAAAGTCTTATTTTATTGGGGAAAAGAGGAGGTTACGAGAGTTGTTTTGAAAGAAAGTTGATTGGTACTGGCATTGGTCTTGTAGGAGATTTATAGCTTATAAAGTATATTAGTTCATTAATTATTGAACAATTAATAAATAATTAGGTGAATGGGAAAGAATGATATAGTGATCCACAAATTGTTAATGTAATTTATATATTCATATCATGGAACTATTATATAACTGCCACCATTGCTTTTCATGTCAAGAGACTTAGACTGTCCCCATCTTATCTTTATGGCCTTAAGCATATTAGTTATTCATAAGACATGAATTCCTCATTTGTTCCTGCCTAACTCACAAAGTTACTGTCAAGATCAAATTAGATCATGAAAATAACGGCAGTTTAGATTATTGAGGGGTAAATATTCATCAAGAACTCTATACTGTGTTTTCAGTTAATCATCACAACAATCCTAGGGGATAGATTATCAGTCCCATTTTTACAAATAAGGAAACTTAAGCACAGAGCGTTTACATGATTTTCCCAGGAGCACATAGCTAGTAAGAGGTAGATTTGAAATCTGAAGTCAAATAGTCTTATTCCAAACTCTTAGATAAAATGTTAAGTTGCTAAGTGTTTGCTCTATCACTTTGAATTTTGTATAACTTAGTTATGATATTAACTGGCTACTGAAAATGTTTAATATCTAAAATTCCTAGAACTTTTCTTTAGATTTCCAAAGTGTAAAGTAACAAATCTAATCAAAAAACACTCCATAAAAATTCAAATAAAATTTAAGCAAATATTCTGCTAGAGGATTGATTTAGTAAGGATATTAACTTAGTGACTTGCCAATTACCTGTATCTTATACAGTAGTCAGTTATACTCCTTAGGTTGTCATATACAAAATATTGAATCTTAAATATGTAGCAAAAATTGAATCTTAAATAAATGTATTAGTGTTTCACTTAGAGGGTTTACTATTGTCTAATGATTCGCTTAAAATTAAATTTTGAAACTTTAAGGTGTTAATATTAGGCATTAAAGAAATATAAGTCCTGATAGAGTCATCTACTTTCCTTCTAATACAGAAAATGCCATTACATTCAATTCATTTAGGTCGCCTTCCTCAATATCTACAATTTCAAATGCAATGGGCAATTTGGAGAACAACGCTGCCACCCAGGGGATAGAGGATTGAAAGTATAGAGCCAGAACGAAAATTCAACTGCAGTGGTTCTGGATTGTAGGCAAAACATTCAGATCTGTTGCAATTTGTTGTGAATTGAATTACTAACAATAGCTCAAGTACTAATGGTTGTCAGTGGCATGCCTTTATTTTATTTATTTATTTTTGAGATGGAGTCTCACTCTGTCACCCAGGTTGGAGTGCAGTGGTATGGTCCAGGTCACTGCAGTTCCCACCTGCTGGGCTCAGGTGATCCTTTTGCCTCAGCCTTCCGAGTTGCTGGAACTACAGGCACTCACCACCACTCCCAGCTAATCTTTAAAAATTTATTATAGGGATGAGGTCTTGCCAAGCTGCCCAGGGTGGTCTTGAGTCCGTGAGGTCAGGCAATTCTCTCATCTCGGTTTCCCAAAGTGCTGAGATTATACGTGTGAGCCACTGCGCCTGGCATGCTTTTAAAAGAAATAACAGGATTCCCAATAATAACTTCTCTTTTTCCTACTCATTTAGGTAAAAGTTGTAGACTTACAACCACCTCTTAGTAATGGCCCATAACTTTCTAATAGCTACAGTATAATTAGAACATATTACAGGGAGAAAGTGGGGAAAAGCAACATGATTAAAACAATAGAAATTAAAAATGTAAATGATAACATTCATCCCATTTCTATCCCTAAAAAAATTATCTAGAAAAATGGAAGGAGATTACCTGAATTTAATTAAACTATCCACCATAAAAACCACAAAAATATTATTTTAAATTGTGAAATGTTAAAGTCATTCCCATTAAAATAAGGAAAAAGTAAGGGGTACTATTACCATTACTACTTAGCAGTGTTTTGGAAATTTCAGCAAATGTAACCATACTACAGAATAAAATAATTGTTTTAAATACTGGAAAAAGGGGTAATTCTATTTCTGTTAATGTAATTGTATACTTAGAATATTTTCCTCTCCTCTAGCAAAAGAAAGCCTATATCACATAGTTGGTTGATTTATAACTTCTTGAGAAACTGCTGTTTATTAAGCGGTTGTACCATTTGACATTCCAGTCAATAATGTTTGAGAGTTCTAGTTGCTCCACATCCTAGCTAGCATTTGGTATGGTCACACTTTTTAATTTTAGAAGTTCTAATAGGTATGTAATGGGATCACATTGTGGTTTCAGTTGAACATATTTCTATGTGCTTATTTTATATCCATATATCTTTTTAAGTTAAATATTAATTCAGATCTTTTGTTCATTTTTTGAACTTACTGAAGTTAGAGTTCATTATATATTCTAGATAACAGTCCTTTATAAAACATGCAATTTTCAAATTGTTTCTCTTCTATGTGGTTTCTCTTTTTACGATCTCTACTGTGTCTTTTAAAGAGTAGAAATTTTGTTGTCCATTCAGTCCAACTTATCAGCATATTTTTATATGGATTCTGCTTTTGGTCTGACATCCAAGAAATCTTTTCCTAACCCAAGGTCACAAAGTGTTCGTCCTATGTTTTCTTTTAAATATTTAAGGTTTATATTTAAATGTGTATTCCATTCTGAGTTGTTTTTGTATGTAATGTTAGATATGGGTCAAAGTGGGGTGTGTGTGTGTGTGTGTGTGAGTGTATGTGTGTGTTTTGCATATAGATATTCAACTATTCAGGCAAAATTTGTTGAGAAAACTACCTTTTCCTTACCAAATTGCCTTTGAAACTTTGTCAAAAATCATTTGTTCATTTATTTATGTCTATTTCTTAATTTTATTCTGATTATGAAAATCCATGTTTCATTGTTATATAAGAATGTATGACTACAATTTAGAAAAGGTGAAAAATGAGAATATTGCAGTATAAGCATATGAATAAGGAAAAGATTACTTTTGTTTGAGATAATATGGACAAATTCTCAAAGTGAGTGTTATGACTTAAATTTTTGCCCTCTCCCCACCCCACAAATTCATATGCTGAAGTTCTAACTCCCAAAGTGATGCTATTTAGAGATGAAACCTTTAGGGAATTAATTAAAGTTACCTAAATGAATAATGGTGAGATCCTAATGGATTGATGCCATTATAAGAAGAGGAAAAGACACCATAGAGCCCTCCACATGTACATGGAGGCAAGGCGGTGTAAAGATGTAGCCGCAAGAAGGTGGCTATCCTCAAGCCAAGACGAGAGCCTTCGACAGACACTAATCCTAATTGCACCTTAATATTGGAGTCTAGCCTCCAAACTGTGAGAAATAAATTTCTGTTGCGTAAGCTACTCAAACTGTTATATTTGGTTACGGCAGCCCAAACAGACTAATACAGTAGGATTTGAAAAACTCTTGAGGAACTTGAAACTTAAAAACTTGAAATTGAGTTTTTTATAATGTGCATGTGGACCCTTAATCCCACTAATTAGATCACTGTAGTAGAGAGGGAAAAGGTCTCAAACTAGTTTAATAATAATGGATTTGTCGTTCCATACATGTGACAGAATTTAATTGATCCAGATTAAAAATATAAGAGAAAGAGGTCTTGAAGTATTGCTTTCTAGAGAAACTTACAGCCAGATTAATGCAAACACATTACTATTACTAGAGAAAATGTGCATCACTTAATGGGAGAAAGTGAGAAGAACGACCTTTGTAAACAAATTAATTTGCGAGATTGTAGCATCAAAAGAGGAAGGTGGGTGGACTTGTAGGTGATCCATATGGGACAAATGATTCCACATTAATATTGTGAAAATGGAAAAATACTAGTCTCTTTAAAAACAAAAGCATCTAAGGCAGTTGAGTACTTTTAATGTAAACAATACCTGGTACACAAAGAATTTCAAGTTAAAGTAGACAATCACAGATATTGTAGGTAAGAAAAGCTGGTGAAATAAATTAACTTTTCTTGGGGACTATTGAAAGAATTCTTAGAAGAGATGGATGGGATGTGACCTGCTCTTAAGAAGCATTGCTTGACCAAAGCAGATGTGGCAGGGGAAGCATCGTAGCCAAAGGAGAGAGCGTGTGCTAAGAAAAAGAGGAAAACAAGTGCGGATCCTGAGGAGACTGTGGTGGCCTGAGAACTGAGGGGCTGGGGAGCAAAAGGGGTAGCCAAAAGAAAAGAGGCAAAGCCTGTAAGAGCTACAGAGAAATACTGTATTCATAATACATTTTCGGAAGCATTATGAGATCATAACACCTTTCTCCCAGACTAGAAGACACATTTTTTATAAAGCTCTACATTTATCTTTATTATTTAACATTGTTTTTTTCTAAATATTTATATGCTACTGCCTACCTGAAGCTGAAAAATCTCCTATACTCAAAGGAGCTGAGCTTTAACTAGAGAAGGTGGGCATAAGTAACAATTACAATTCAATTCATGATCTTGTAATGGTAAAACTACCTTCATGCAACACTAGTCAAACAGGAAGTCAACAGTTAAATTCATTTGTGCCCAAATCACACACCAAACTAAAAAAATACCAATTCTTTCAGTCAGGACTATTCTAAGTGGAGTTCAGTATCATGGTTTAAGAGCCTAGGCACTGGACAGGGCTGGTTACTTGGACAAATGCTCAAAAGTGGGCCTTGGTTAATATGCTTTGATCACGGTCTTGATCAGAGCAAAAATAATTTTGCAGGAGCAAAAATAATTTTATTTTTGATTTTGATTTTTGTAAAAGAAGTCCAGTAAGACAATGGAACATGTGTCAAGGGCTTACCATCCTGGGTCAAGTATAGTCCCACCCCTCATATCCTCCTGAGATGGGTTCTCTGGCTTCCAGCTTCCCTGTTCGCACACAGCAACTGCTGAAACCTTACTCCAGCACATGCAGATCTGCCTCAGTTGTGGGGCAGAGGTCCCAGGCACGTTTGAGGGTCTGTACAGGTAACCCAGTATCCTTGTGCTTTAGGGAGCACCACATTAAATGATAACTAAGAACACCATGAGAAGTCAAGAGACACCATGGAAGAAACTTTTCCTGCTTTTTGAATGAAGGGTCCTGGATTTTCATTTTGCACTGGGCCCCACAAATTGTAAGACAACCTGAAGCCCTGTAGCAGCAAACAGCCCCAGCTATTGCAACCCTGGACAAGACACATGGCTCCTCTATAGTCAGTTTCCACATCCATAAAATAAGAAGAGTTCCAGGCTGGGCACAGTGGCACACACCTGTAATCCCAGCTACTCTGGAGGCTGAGGTGGGAAGATTACTTGAGCCCAGGAATCTGAGACTGCAGTGAGCTATGTCCTGCCACTGAGGCACATGGTCAGACTGTCTCTAACAATAATAATAATAATAATAATAAGAAGAAGAAGAAGAAGAAGAAGAAGAAGAAGAAGAAGAAGAAGAAGAAGAAGAAGAATTCCTTTCTCATTGGTTTTCTGCGGATATTCTGGAGCTAATTCATATAAAGTACTTGGCCCAGTACTTGACTCATTTTAGTGGTCAATACTAAAGGTATTATCAATTAATATATTATCTAAGTGAAACTCCCTTATGTCTCCCCTGCAGACAGGCTAACACATCAAAACAGTCATTCCACAGAAATTAGCAAATGTGTGCCCTGGTTTTGCATCAAATGCTTTTTACCTAAATTTAAACCTTTCTACAGTGTACAAGAAAAGATGTCTTTGCCTCAGCTATAACGGGAGACTGGAACAAAAAGCTGTGCTACTCCAAAAAAGGCAAGATTGATACAAGCGAAGAAACCTTCAGAAACACTAGATTTTAAAAATCTGACTGAGTGCAGTGGCTCACGCCTGTAATTCCATTACATTGGGAGGCTGAGGTGGGAGGTTCGCTTGAGCCCTGGAGTTTGAGAGTTTGAGACCAGCCTGGGCACCATCGTGAGACCTCAGTCTCTACCTACAAAAAAATCCAAAGAATACCCGGATATAGTGGCAAGCGCTTGTAGACCCAGTTACTCGGGAGGCAGAGACAGAAGGATCGCCCCAACCCGGGAGGTCAAGGGTGCCACGAGCCGAGATCCTGCCACCCTGCATTCCAGCCTGGTGACAGTGAGAGCCCAACCAAAATACAAAATAAAATTATTCATTCACATGCTTTTTTCTTTCTGCAGAGTTCTGTCCTTGCCCATTGGGAGAGGAAAATCCAAGGCTGCTAAAACGCCCAGCCGGTCCACAAACAGAATGAAAACATCTCGAAAACCAAGACGTGGCCGCCAACATCACCCGGCACAGCACCCTCTGACACCCTGCCCCCGTCTAGCTCCCGCGGGAATGCGCAGTTGTGGCAAGTCGCCCTCTGCGCGGAGATTGCCTACTCTCAGTTCGGTTCCACCCTCCGGGGCATCAGTGTCGTTTTTCGCGCGGTCAGCGGATGTGGTTTGGGCCGAGGTGGCTGCCCTGGAGCGGCGTGGCGGCAGCCGCCGCCCCACAAACCCACTCCCGTGCTGGTGGCAGAGGGTCCTGCTCCTCCAACATCCGTGGCTTGGCTGGGAACACTGAGCCTCAACAACGAGGTGAGCGCAAGGTCTCAGAATTTGTGGAGCTGATTGCTGGGGTCCTCGGAAGCCCCCCGCCCTCCTGCGTCTTTGCGGAAGATGCGAGTTTGGGCAGGGCTGCGCCGGGCCGGGCTGGGCCGGCAGTGGAGGGGTGGCTGGTGGAGCTTCTTGGTCCAGGCTGGTCTCCCGGAACTCAGAATTTGGCAACCGGTGGTTCCGTTCCCAGCCTGTCGGCGACTGAAGCGAGAGGCTGCCTCTGGGCCTGGCATGATTTTATTGTGAGGATTCGGGAAGATCATTTAACGCGTGTGTTCCGCGTTCTGTGTTAAATGAGGCTCGTGACGGTCCCTTCTTCGGGGCTGTTGTGAGAATAAATTTAGCTGCGATATGGGAAGTGTTCGCAAGTGTCGGACCCCGAGCCTCTCAGGACACATCACCTGCTTTTTGCTGAATGCCTAAAATGAAAGTGAGAGGGCAAGGACCGTAACAATTCAAGCAAAAAGCATGGTATATAACCTCAATTTTGTAATCAGTTTGCAATTAGCCAATAAGCAATAATAGCTCAGTCATTTTAGCTTCTTAACTGTCAGCCTGAATGTAACTTGCAACTATTTGCCGTTTCAGTTATAAGAAAAACCACAAGATAACAGCCTAGGCTGCCACCCTTTCCCTCACCACCCACCACCCCCTAACAACAACCAATTAGGTAATGGTACAGGGTTATCTGAAATTCCAGATATCTCAGCAGCTTCCCCAGTTGACAGACCATGGTCAACTTGTGGTTGACTCAAACAAGATAAACCAATCCTATTCGCATGAGGTGACCACTAATGTTTGCTATCCAATAAACTGTTAACAAATTTGGAAACCCCCCACCAAGCTCCCCCCTCTCTGTAACCACAATAAAAATCACCTGCTTGGGGAGCTCGGGGCCTCTGTGTGCACTCCGCTATGTCAATTGGCTACATAGGTCCAGGCTCAGCTTACAAATAAAGACCCTTTTGAATTTTCATCGGAATTGGCTCTTGGTGGTCTCTCACATCGAACTCTTGGCCACAACATTTGGGGGCTCGTCCAAGATCCCAGAGACCCCCCCCGAGACCCCAGTCTGGAGAGTCTTCAGGCCAGCATTCAGTAAGTCGCTCCCGGGTAAGCGCGCTTGTGTTCAGTATCTTGGGTGGAGCTCCACACTCCTGTTCTTTGTTCTAAGGTCAGCATTGGCTAGGCGGATGCGCTGGCAAGCCGCCGACCGGGGATTGTGGGAGACGTCCCACAACCCCGTCTGGAAGACGAGGTCTTCATCTGTGGGGAAGGTCAGAATCTTCAACGGATCTGTCCCACCCCTAGCCTCCTTTCAGATATTTTTTGGTGGCCGCTACCATTTGCCTTTTGTCATTTTCTTGTTTTTCTCGTTGATTGTGTTTGTTGTGATGTTAGTAGTAACAAGTGAGATGGGACAGGCACAGACAACGTCGTTAACTCTCATGACTAATCACTTTTCAGAACTAAAGGAGAGGGCTCACAATCTGAGTGTGGAAATACACAAGAAAAAATTCCGGGACTTGTGTGCCTTTGAATGGCCCGCCTTCAATGTGGGCTGGCCACGGGAAGGGACTTTCCTAACAAGTGTTCTCCTACAGGTCAAGAATATCATTCTCCAAAAAGGCTCCAAGGGACACCCGGATCAACTGCCTTATATACTGGTCTGGCAAGATATAATGGAATCCCCACCCCCTTGGGTGAAACCCTACCATCCTACCCCAACCCAAGAGTTGAAAGTGCTTGCCTTGCAGGAGAGAGGAACGGAGCCTCCAGAGCCTCCAGAGAGTGGGCCGTCGCAGCCTTGGGAGAAGCTAAACCCCTTCCATAAGTCGTCAAAGAACCCCTTTTACCCTGTTCTCCCAGACTACAACACGGAGGAAATAATCTTCCCTCCCCCATACCAGTCAGTTCCTCTAGGCCCTCAGCCCTGCCTGCACCACAACCCCAAGCCGCTGCTGCGAAAGCAGGCCCAGGGGCGGCTGGGGAGGGAAGGCAGGAGGGGGAGGTAGACAGCCCAGCCGCAGGGCCCTGAAGGAGGGTCGCTAGAGTGGCTGGTCCCGGAGGGGGGCCCGCAGACTCCACAGTAGTCTTGCCATTGAGGGTGGCTGGGCCCCTGGATGAGGCCGGGAACCAGCCCATGCATTATTGGCCGTTTTCTACTAGTGATCTATATAATTGAAAAACACAAATGGCCACTTTTTCTGAGAATCCTAAAGGCCTGATTAACTTGCTGGAAAGTGTTCTCTTTACCCGCCAGCTCACCTGGGATGATTGCCAGATGTTGTTACAGGTGTTATTCACTACCGAGGAAAAAGAGAGAATCTAGACGGAGGCCCGGAAGTTAGTTCTGGGAGTCGACGGGCAGCCCACCACCAGCCCTGACCTGATAAATGTTGCCTTTCCTCTTTCCCGGCCTGGATGGGATTTTAACACGGCAGAAGGTAAGGAGAAACTCCAGGTCTACCGCCAGGCTCTGATGGCAGGTCTCCGGGCGGCTGCTCGCAAGCCCACTAATTTGGCTAAGATATACAACATAAGGCAGGATAGGGGCGAGAGCCCAGCCACATTCTTGGAGCGTATTACAGAAGCTTTCCATCAATACACCCCAATGGATCTAGAAGTGCCCGAAACTAAAGCGGCTGTGATCATGGCATTCATTAATCAGGCAGCACCGGACATAAAAAGAAAATTACAGAAGGTAAAAAGACAGGGAAAACAAGATTTTACAGTATTTACTGAAAGTGACAGAGAAAGTCTATAATAATAGAGAAAGTCCGGAAGAATGGCAAGATAAGCACAGTAAATGACAAACCAGAGGGCTGGCAAAAATCCTCTTGGCCGCCACTGCCCGAGACCCTGATAAAAAGCAAAAGCAGTTCAAAAAACTGGCTGCTGAATCTGACAATAAACCGGGAAATCCCCAGCCAGACCGCCCCAAGGTAAAAAAAATCAGTGTTTCTGCTGCAAGGAGGAAGGGCATTACATAAAGAACTGCCCCAAACGCCCTCCTCGTCCTGAGGACAAAGTGACTGTACTCATTACCGAATAGGGGGGTCAGGGCTCGGTGTCCCCCCCTGAGCCCCGGATAACCTTGGAGGTGGGGGGAAAGCCTGTGACTTTTCATGTAGACACAGGAGCAGAGCGATCGGTATTAATAAAACCCCAAGGCCCTCTTTCAGACAAAATCTTGTGGGTTCAAGGGGCTAATGAGGTAAGACTGGCACACTGGACCACTTAAAAAAACAGTAAATTTAAACACAGGTACAGTCACCCATGAGTTTCTGGTTCTTCCCGACTGCCCGTACCCTTTGTTTGGGAGAGACCTGCTGACCAAAGTAGAAGAAAATATCAGCTTCCGATCAGATGGGACAAAGGTCACGGATTCAATTGGGAGCCCCCTACAAATTCTAACTGTTAAATTACAAGATGAATACAGACTGTACCAGACCCCTAACCCAGAAATAGCACCAGAAATGCAAGATTGTCTCCGAGAAATTCCCTTAGCGTGGGCAGAGATCGGGGGAATAGGGCCAGCCAAACACAGACCAGCGGTGTTAGTGGAATTAAAACCCGGAGCAGACCCAGTTCGGGTCCAGCAGTATCCAGTCTCTGCAGAAGCACGGGATGGGATAACCCTCCATATACGACGGCTGCTGAATGAAGAAATACTACGATGCTGCCAGTCCACTTGGAACACACCCTTATTACCGGTACGAAAGCCCAACTTAACTGACTACCAACTGGTACAGGACTTGCGGGAATTAAACCGCCGGGTAATGGACATACACCCCACAGTCCCTAACCCCTATACCTTCCTTACTGCCTTGGTCCCAGACAAGGTGTGGTACACGGTATTAGACTTAAAAGATGCCTTTTTCAGCCTGCCGTTGGCCCCGCGAAGCCAAGACATCTTTGCCTTTGAGTGACTGAACCCAAAAAGAGGTATCAGCGGGCAGCTCACCTGGACTTGGCTTCCTCAAGGATTCGAAAATTTTCCTACCATCTTCTATGAGTCTCTGCATGAAGACATGAGTGAGTTCTGTACTAAGTATCCCACTTTAACCCTGTTACAGTATGTGAATGACATTTTGTTGGCTGCCGAAACCCAGGACACATGCCTGGAAGGCACCAGAGACTTGCTACAAGTATTAAGTGTCCTAGGTTACCGAGCTTCAGCGAAAAAGGCGCAGATTTGTCAAACTGAGGTAAGCTACCTAGGCTACAAACTAAAAGATGGACAGAGAGGGTTAACTGATGCCCGTAAGATAGTGGTGTTGAAAATTCCACAACCACAAACTGTGCAGCAGGTACGTGAGTTCCTGGGGTCGGCTGGCTTTTGTCACCTATGGATTCTGGGGTTTGCTGAGCTCGCCCAGCCATTATATGAGGCCACCAAAAACAAGTCCGACCTTGTATAGACGGAGGACATGAACAAATCTTTTGAGACTCTCAAACAAGCACTGATTTCAGCCCCAGCACTGGAGCTGCCAGACCTGACTAAACCTTTTTCTTGTTTGTTTATGAGTTCGAGGAAATAGCCAAGGGAGTACTGTTACAGCAAATTGGACCATGGAAAAGGCCGGTGACACACCTGTCTAAAAAGCTAGACCCCGTGGCTGCCAGGTGGCCCCCATGCCTTCGAATCATTACAGCGCTTGCCACAATGGTTAAGGATGCTGACAAAATTGCCATGGGAAAAGAACTGCATGTTACCGCCCCCCACGCTATTGAAGGCATCCTAAAACAACCACCCGACAGGTGAATAAGTAATGCCCAGCTAACTCATTATCAAGGCCTCCTTTTAAATTCAGTTAGAATCTTGTTCCAGGCTCTGGCTACTCTAAACCCGGCTGCCCTGTTGCCCAACCCATAGAAAGAAAGCCCCTTGCACGACTGCCAAGATATCCTGGTGCAGGTCCATGGAATGAGGGAAGACCTCCAAGACCAGCCCTTGGCTGATGCCGATGAAACTTGATACACAGATGGTAGCAGTTTCGTGCAGGACAGAACCAGGTACGCCAGGGCAGCAGTAACCACAGAGACTGAGACTTTATGGGCAGCACTGCTTGCGGCCGGGACCTCAGCACAGCGAGCTGACCTCATCGCCCTCACAAAGACTTTAGTCATGAAAAAAGGGCGAAAGATAAATATTTATACTGACAGCAGGTATACATTTACAACTGCACACATTCATGGGGCCATCTACAAGGAAAGAGGGCTCTTAATGGCAGAGGAAAAAATCATCAAAAATAAAACTGAGCCGGGCTCGGTGGCTCAGCCTGTAATCCCATGCCTTTGGGAGGCTGAGGTGAGTGGATTGCCTGAGCCTGCAGGTTCGAGACCCGCCTGGGCAGCAAGACCTCATCTCTACAATAAATCAAAAAATCAGCCGGGCGTGGTAGCGCATGCCTGTAATTCCGGCTACTCGGAAGGCTGAGGTGGAAGGATCGCTGGAACCCAGCGGGTCGAGGTTGCAGTGGCCGGGAGCGGCCACTGCACTCCAGTCTGGGCGACAGAGTGAGACTCCAACTCGAAAAAAAATAAAAAATAAAAAAAAAAATAAAACTGAAATCCTTGAGTTGTTACAGGCACTCTGGTTACCCAAAGCCCTGGCTATAATGCATTGCCCGGGGCATCAAAGGGACAACACACCAATTGCACAAGGAAACCGACTGGCAGACACTGAGGCCAAAAAGACAGCCCTTTCCGTGGACCATGTCTTAGTGACCACACTGCCAGACCCCGGGTCCCCGGATCTATCTGAGAGCCCGAACTACACAGAGGAAGATTTGAAATGGATCAACGAACAACCAAAAATTATGTTTTCAGACGGCTGGTCGTGGATCCAACACTGGGACAAGGAACCCCATAAATGGGATGTCATTCTTCCAGAACGGTTGGGCCAACGGCTGCTCATAAAAATGCACAAAAACACTCACTTAGGAGCTAGAAAAATGAAACAATTAATACGCCATGCAAATATAATTATACCCAATGCCCGACGGGAAATTGAACAAATTGTAAACCAATGTCAAGCCTGCAAAATTGTTGATGCAACTAATCCTAAACAAAATCCGGGCACCAGACTTCGGGGAAACTGGCCAGGGGCCTACTGGGAAGTGGACTTTACTGAGATAAAACCGGGAAAATATGGGTACAAGTATTTACTAGTATGTATAGACACTTTTTTGGGACAGAGACATTCCCCACCAAGAACGAGACTACACAGGTGGTAGCCAAGAAGCTCTTAAAAGACTTAATGTGTAGGTATGGATTCCCAGTCCAAGTCAGGTCGGACAATGACCCTAGCTTCATTTCTAAGGTAATACAGGGGGTAGCCCAAGCACTGGGGGCGGATTGAAAATTACATTGTGCGTATAGACCCTAGAGCTCGAGACAGGTAGAAAGAATGAATAAAACCCTAAAAGAGACCTTAACTAAATTAGTCCGGAGACTGGCGGTGACTGGGTGACTCTCTTTCCCTTTGCGCTATATAGGGTGCACAATTCACCCTATAAGTTAGGGTTTACTCCTTTTAAAATCACGTTCGGCATACCCCCACCAATCATACCAAATCTTAAACCAGAACTGTTAATTGATATAGATGATCAAAAACTCCTTTTCCCCTCCAAACCCTACAAAAGGTCCATGAGCAGGTATGGCCCAAATTAAAGACCCTTTATGAAACTGGACCACTGCCGACTCCCCACAACTACCAACCAGGGGACTGGGTGTACGTCCAATGACATCAGCATGAGACCCTGCAGCCTCGGTGGAAGGGACTGTACGTCGAGATCCTGTCCGCGCCCACTGCCTTAAAAGTGGAAGGCATCGCGTCTTTGATCCACCACACCCAAGTCAAACCTGCCGACACTCCTGCTGTACTGAAAAACTACATGCCCGAATAGAGCAGCCAGCTAGACGAAAACAATCCTCTAAAGCTAAGACTGTGTCACACTTCCTCCCCCTCTACTTCTTCATAATGGGGATAGGGTCCCTTTGGGTAGCTCCTAATCCCCACCAACCTGTAAACTTAACCTGGCAGGTTATTGACCTCTCCACAAACAACATATCTGGCAAACCTCAAAAATTAAACCCCCAAAACACATGGTTCCCTGTTATAACCGGGGATCTAACCCATTTCTACCATACTGCCGCTATGCAATAAAAACTAACCCAGGGAGGCACTAGAGGCAGGTACTGGTATTTTTATGTATGTCCGGGGCATGATAGAGATAAAAGGTATAACAACCCCAATCAATATTATTGCCCAAGCTGGTCCTGTGTCACACCACGGGGTTCATAAACTGGAACCCAGCAAAGCCCAATGACCTAACACAAATACAAAGGGCTGATACCCCCAACTTCTATGACCGGTGTAATCCTACCCAAGGTGAACTCTGTAACCCTATAAAAATAAGCTTCACAAAGAAAGGCAAAAATGCTAAAGGATGGGATATGGGAAAAATATAGAGACTCAGAGTATACAGTGCTGGGGCTGGGGATCCCGGAACTACCTTTATGATAAAATTAACTATAACTCAAATCCCTCACACGGTCATAGGACCTAACCCGCTACTTGTTCCAAATCCAAAACCGCTGTCGCCCCGTATTAGTCCCAGTCCCACAGAAACCTCACCTGAACGGGTAAATTCTCTAATTCGGCCTAACCCACAACCTATGCTACACGAACATCCCATGCATCCACTATAGAACCTACTCACCCAGGCCTATACGTTCCTAAATAATAGCAGGCCGGAATTCACTCAATTCTGCTGGTTATGTTATAACCTCCAGCCCCCATATTATGAAGAAATTGCAATAATAGAAAATCATACAACTAAACCTAATTCCAGCTCCTGTAGATGGCCGCCGGCAACTCAGGGTCTCTCTCTCCAGTAAATAACCGGCCAAGGTTTATGCATAGGCCGCCCTGCACCCGAATTTCTGTCCCTTTGTAATGTCATGCTACCTGTAACCAGCTTAGACTATTACCTGGCCCCCCAAAACGACTGGTGGGCATACACCACGGGTCTAACTCCTTGTTTCCACGGACATATCTTAAACCAAACCCAGGAAGGTTTTTGTGTACTAGCCCAACTGCTCCCTAAAATCCTTTACCACACTGATGAAGACATACTCCAATGGTATGCCACTCACACTCACCAGAGAAAAAGGAGGGAGCCAGTCACTGCAATAACCTTGGCAGTCCTCTTTGGACTCGGAATAGCAGGCACAGGGATGGGTATTGCCTCCCTAGCAACACAAAGCCGTCAATATGACAACCTTAGAGTTGCTATAGATTTAGACATTGATAGAATAGAAACCTCCATTTCCCATCTTCAAGATTCTTTAACCTCTCTCTCTGAAGTAGTCCTACAGAATCGTAGAGGGCTAGATCTAATATTCCTGCACCAAGGGGGACTGTGCGCCGCATTAGGGAAAAAATGCTGCTTCTTTGCGGATCATTCGGGTACTGTTAAAAAATCCCTGACCAAAGTCCGTGAAGGTTTAGCCAAACGAAAATTGGAATGGGAACAAAGACAAGGGTGGTTCGAGAATTGGTTCAATCAGTCCCCATGGCTAACAACTTTACTGTCCACTATAGCGGGACCCCTATTAATCCTTCTGTTATTGCTCACCTTTGGTCCGTGCATCTTAAGTAAGCTAATAGCCTTTATAAAAGCTAGAGTCAGCACTGTACAGTTTATGGTCCTCAGACAGCAGTACGAGCAGATACCCCTAGACAACTTACCCTCGAGAATCCAAGATTAGATTCACTCCACTTTCCTGACAAGGGGGGATGAGAGGGTGAGGACCATAACAATTCAAGCAAAAAACATGGTATATAACTTCAATTTTGTAATCAGTTTGCAATTAGTCAATAAGCAATAATAGCTCAGCCATTTTTAGCTTCCTAACTGTCAGCCTGAAAGTAACTTGCAACTATTTGCAGTTTCAGTTACAAGAAAAACCACAAGATAACAGCCTAGGCTGCCACCCTTCCCCTCACCACCCACCACCCCCTAACAACAACCAATCAGGTAATGGTACAGGGTTATCTGAAATTCCAGATATCTCAGCAGCTTCCCCAGTTGACAGACCGTGGTCAACTTGTGGTTGACTCAAACAAGATAAACCAATCCTATTCGCATGAGGTGACCACTAATGTTTGCTATCCAATAAACTATTAACAAATTTGGAAACCCCCCACCAAGCTCCCTCCTCTCTGTAATTGCAATAAAAATCGCCTGCTTGGGGAGCTCGGGGCCTCTGTGTGTACTCCGCTACGTCGGTTGGCTACAGAGGTCCAGGTTCGAGCTTACAAATAAAGACCCTTTTGAATTTTCATCGGAATTGGCTCTTGGTGGTCTCTCAGATCGAACTCTTGGCCACAACAAAAGGAATTAGCAGCCGTGCCTCCTGAGAAATGGTTCATCTTGACAGAGACCCTGTACCTCGTTTCCTCCTGCAGCTACTGTCCTATTTCTCTGCTTCCATTCACAGCAGAACTTCAAGAAAGATCTGTTTATACTTGCTGTCCCCAATCGTTTTTTCTGGTTCTTTAAATCCAGTCTCATCAGACATTTGCCCTCACCACTCCCTCCTCCCTAACGTGTTCATGTCATCAGGCTACTGTTTCTACCACTCGCCTCTTTCCAGTTTCTGCTTCTGTTCAGCAAAGTAATGTCATCCAGCGTCTTAAAGTTAACTGGAAAAGCAAGGATCAAATGACCTCACGGCTACACACGACAAGGAAGTTCTTTATTTGTATTGTATGTTTGAAAGAGTCACTACTGAATTATACAGTTGTGTAAGACATGCTTTATATTTTCTAGCAATCTATACTCAGGAGAGCTTAAGCAATTCCCACCTATGATGCAGGATGGTGTAGGAAGAGTGCCTCCCCAAATTAGTGGTGCAGCACAGTTTACAAAGAAGGCCAAATGAAGTGGGTGATATTTGTCCTTGGTGTCTAAGGATCTTACCCAGGAATTGCAATAAGCGATTCAGTAAAGTGGAGGAAGTCTTTCCGGGGGGAAGGACTATTATAAGCAGAAAAAGGGGTTGTGGTAGGAAAACCCTTGGGTGCTAATAGGGATAGAAAGCTCACTGTCGGTGAGAACTTGTAGGATGAAGTAGGATAACACGTTACTTCCACGTTATTGAGTGTGGGTTTTTGCAGGCACCAGAGTACAGTATATATTAAGGTGAAAAATGAAAGACATTTAGTATTTACTCATAAACATCAATTAAATTTTGTGCCAGAAAGCATTTGGTGGGCTATTTTCCATTCAGTTACCTGTGATATGTAAAATGTCGGAGTGATGTGTTGGGACTTTAATGCTAGTGAATTTCCAGTTCAATTTTGAAATGATTTTGATAGTGAAAATGGCAGAGAATTGGTTATTTAAGGCTCTTTCTTGTTCTACTTAGCTGACTTCCAGACTTCTTTAAAACAGTTAAAATTTCACCTTTCAGAAGCCTTCACTGATTCACCTTAGTCTGAGTTAGTCTAGTCTTAACTGCTTTCAACTCTGGGAACACTTATTTGCCTCTTTCTATTTTTCTTTGTTTGTGTGTTTATCACCTGCAACATACATGCTCTATAAATATTTGATAAATGAATGTCTAAGTTTATCAAATCAGGAAGAATTTTCTGCTTCTGTTCAGCAAAGTAATGTCATCCAGTGTCTTAAAGTTAACTGGAAAAGCAAGGATCAAATGACCTCACAGCTACACACGACAAGGAAGTTCTTTATTTGTATTGTATGTTTGAAAGAGTCACTATTGAATTATACAGTTGTGTAAGACATGCTTACACCTCTGTCTAATATGTTCTCGTACAAAAGGAGCAAAAGGACAGGAAAAAAGTGGAGATGATGGAGGGTGTTATAATTTGTATTATGGAGAATATAAATTATAACACCTCTTCTAATATGTTCTAGTACAAAAGGAGCAAAAGGACAGGAAAAAAGTGGAGATGATGGAGGGTGTTATAATTTGTATTAATGGGGAAAAATACAAAGGGAAGGAAAAATACAGATTTAGCTACAGATTTTGGTGTTCAGAAAAACTGAATACCAAATAAAAGAAAAAGGACAACCAGCTAGACAAAAAGTACAGCAAACATGACAAAGGGTTAACATCATTACTATAAAATAGCTCATGGAAATTAAGAGAAACTATCTCATTGAAAATGGTCAGAAAAATGAATTAACTTCTTCAAGGAAGAAATTTATTGAAAAAGAATTCAAATTCACTGTTTGAGATCTTTTAATTTCTTTTCTATCATCACCTCTGTCCTACTCCAACTATATACTAGCCTTCCAAGTACTCACATTGATTCTTCTCAAACTTTGATCTCTGTACTGCAACTATAGCATTCTCTTCAAAGCATAAATCTAGTCTGGGCAACCTCGTCTCTACAAAAAATTAAAAAATTAGCAAGGAGTGGTGGTATGTGCCAGTAGTCCAAGTTACTTGGAAGGCTGAGGTAGAAGGTTCACCTGAGCCCAGGATTTGGAGATCACAGTGAGCCCTGATTGTGTCAGAACCACAACGCAAAACTAATCATGTTACTCACTTTTCTGTTACTACTGTCCACCTCAATCACTATACATCGTCTGCACTGGCTTTCCTCTACTACTTGATATAGCCTTCCACAATCCTTTACACATGCTATTTTTGATTTTTTTCCCTTTCCTCCCCCCCTATTTTTTTTTATTACAAAGTTGTGAGGAACAGTTCAGGGTTAGGTATGCAAATGCTGATCATGCAGGTACCCTTGTTGATGAGGTATGTCCCTTCCTCCCCTAGCAGTTTCTCTCAACTGCCATTCCCACCACCTCCCCTGACAGTTTCCCCTACTGCCAATCCCTTTCTTAACAGTATTATAATTGTTCAAGGTCCACTTAAGAGTGAGAACATATGGTACTCTGTTCTTTGTTTCTGTGATAGATCAGTGAGTACGATCCACTCCCAATCCATCCAAGTGGCTGCAAAGTCCATATGTTTGTCTTTCTTTATGAAAAGATACCTGCACACTCATGTTTGTTGCAGCTCTATTCGCAATAGCAAAAACATGGAACCAACCATGCTGCCCTTCGAAGCTGGAATGGCTATTCCTTTTCACCTAAAACTCCTTTTCCTCTCATTGATCCAGTACTTTCTCTTATTTCATGTGTCACTTTTATAGGGAAACCATTCTTGACATGAAGCTCTTGTGATGCTGCTTCTTTTTTCAGAATTTATAATAATGCTTTGTGTGAGTGTGTGAGATTTCTTACCCCCCTCACCTGACTGTAAACTTTTGTTCACCATTATATCCTCATTACCTGTCTGTTGACTGAATAACACAAGGCATCATTTTTATAATTCTTAGTATCCAGCTTTTATTCTCTGTGGTTCCCTTTCTGGTTTTTTTGTTGACTTTTCCCAATCTGCTCATGTGGCCTTCTTCCAAACAGCTATATTAGACTTCCACTTTATTTATGGTCATATTTTTGTTCTGTCTACCCAAGAGGTGTCCTGACTGTGTTCAGATTTCACCAGGTCAACTCTGAGGGTATCTGTGTGCCTAAGTTCTAGGTGACACCTCACTGACAGCACATATATATGCTCTGTGTGTGTAGATCTTAACTCTTTCTTCTGATCTTATGGGTTATCTTAAGTGTATTATCTTGCTGTTTGGAAGTTCTCAGCTTGGTTTTATCAGTTTTGGTGATGATAGCCTCAAATTTTTCTTTCAATTTCTGTCTTCAAACTCAGTTTCCTTCTACTTCTCTTTGATTTCTTTCTTGTCTGTCACCATATTTCATTTGTATTATGCTTCTATTTTCATCTTGCTTATATAATTCATCTATTCTTCTCTCCCTCCCTAGCAAAAATTTTATTTTTTTCACAATGTTAACAGTTAGCTTTGCTTGTTTTTGGTTGGAGAAGTTGCCAATGTGTATTGCCATTAAGCAATACATTGCCAACTGGTGGCATTGGGTGTTTTAAGCCAATTTGTTACTTCAGGGTTGTCTGTCAACCAAAATTCATAATTCCTGGATGACAAATGAATTGGCAGCCTTTTAAATCCTAAATTAATGACTATTTATTCATTATCAGTTTTGCAAAAATCTAAGTGTTTGGAGAAGGCTAAAGTGCCTGAAGAGGGCAGTTATGAGAAAAATAAAATTTTAATTTCATTTTTACATAAAATGAAAATAATTATTTTTTAAGACACTAACTTTTCAAAATTTTTTACTACCTTACTCACACACTGAAAAGTTACTGAGCTACAAAAGTTGGTATTGGCATGAAACTAAATACAAGACACAGTCTCTTTGCTTTTAGAATTTCCTTATCCAGTAATGACAAACATAGTACTTCTTAAATTGGAATTTTAAAATTGGAGACGAGCTTTCCCATGATTAGAATGTAACCAAGTACCAACTCTGACCACTGCAACTTATTAGTTCAGTTTGGTTAGCAAATGGTATATTATTTTCTGATATACCTGTGAAGTTCAGCAGTTAGAAACATTTGTTAATATATTTTAATGCATCATTTATCACTTGCTATTAATTTATTTCATGAATGACTTAACTTTCAAAAAATATGTCACAAACTTGTAATTTTGCTTATGAAATGCAACCGTTTTTTTCACTTAAACCTCATCTAAATTACTTTTCATTTATACAAAGTATGACTTTTTTTTCAAAATGAATCAAACTTTGAAACAAATTCCAGAGAAGTTAATATATCTAGTGAGAAAGAAACCTGATTATTCTGCATTCTTTTAATATATTATTCAATTGAAACCAGGAATGAACAATGTATATTACTACATTCCTGGTCACTTATTTACCACATATTAATGAACACATATCATGTGC
>NW_007261215.1:23364-24523 GCF_000164805.1 Carlito syrichta
AAGAAGATCAAGGGTGACTAGAAAGGAAGAAAGAAAACCAGAAGCTTGGATTTCTGTCATGGAGAACCAAGGGAAGAATATTTCAGAAAGGAGGACGTGATCAACAATGTCAAATACTGCTGAGATTTCAAATAAAATGAAATCTAAAACATTTTTATTGGATTCAGGATTTTTGTTTTTAATCATTGATGTCCTCAGTGACAGCTTTTAGTAGACTGATGAGATTTTTAAAAGCTGGAATTGTGTGTCATGCAGACACGGAGACAGTGAGTTCAAATAGTCCTCAAGGCAGGTAAGGAGGGTCCTGGGGAACTGTGTAGGGAGGATGTTGTGTTTGTCTTTAATGAAAATGACTCATGCATGTTTAAAAATCAGTAAGAATCAAATTCAATAACAGGAAAATGACAATGGTGGAGTAGAGGGAAATCATAGTAATCCATAATAAAGATTCTAAGAAGGCAGAAAAAGATAAACTCCAAAATGCAGTTAAAAGATTAACCTTGGCAGGGCTTGGTGGCTCAGCCTGTAATCCTGCACCTTTGGGAGGCTGAGGTGAGTGGATTGCCTGAGGCTGCGGGTTCGAGACCCACCTGGGCAGGCGAGGCCTCATCTCTACAATAAATCAAAAAATTAGCCGGGCGTGGTAGTGTGTGCCTGTAATTCTGGCTACTTGGACGGCTGAGGCGGAAGGGTCATCGGAGCCCAGCAGGTCGAGGCTGCGGTAGCCGGATGCGGCCACTGCACTTCAGTCTGGGTGACAGAGTGAGAATCCAGCTCAAAAAAAAAAAAAAAAATATTAACCTTGGATATGTGTAGTATATTTCTTTTATTGAAACTTTATTAATAGAGGAAAATAGGGGATGCAAGTAAATTTGAATTCAGACTGGTAGAAGGATGGTGGTTCCTAAGTGATACTTATTTTCTCTATGAAATTGAAAAAAGGGAGGAAAGAGACCAGAGGATTTAGGAGAGTGGAAAAAAGTTTAAAATAGTCATTGTAGAATGACTTGACAAGGAAAATGTGATGGGATTGCTAGGAACTGTGGGATCCATTTGAGTTCATTATGATTAACTATTAAGTAGATAGAAGATTACAAGTATCTCCTTGCTTTTGATGTGTGGTCATGAAGAACTGAGAATGTTGGTTTCATCCAGAATT
>NW_007261216.1:0-40688 GCF_000164805.1 Carlito syrichta
CACCTAACCCTTAACTGTACCCCACAAAACCATAATAAAAAATACTGATTAATGAAAAAAAAAAAAAAAATAACCACAGTCGTACAATGGTAATTATTTGAAATGTACTATTGATTCATTCATTCCACAAACACTTAACTCAAACAGGAGGCTCTGGTGGGAAGGTGTCCAGACAGCCTTTTCGTATGAAGGTGGGAAGAAATGTCTGATACCTGGTAAGTATCATGAAGTTTTTCTGAAGTTTTAAAACTGTATCTATAAAATATATCGAAGCCAGGCTCAGTGGCTCAGCCTGTAATCCCGCGCTTTGGGAGGCTAAGGTAAGTGGATTGCCTGAGCCTGCAGGTTCGAGACCCGCCTGGGCAACTTGGCAAGACCTCATCTCTACAATAAATCAAACAATCAGCCGGGCGTGGTAGCGCGCGCCTGTAATTCTGGCTACTCGGAAGGTTGAGGCGGAAGGATCGCCGGAGCCCAGCAGGTCGAGGCTGCGGTGGCCAGGAATGGCCACTGCACTCCAGTCTGGGTGACGGAGTGAGACTCCAACTCAAGAAAAAGATAGATAGATAGATAGATAGATAGATAGATAGATAGATAGATAGATAGACAGACAGACAGATAGAGATATATATCGAACCCTTTCCTATAAAAGTTGAGGCAGAAATTTGCAAAAACATCCTCAGGGCATATAGTCTGCACTTAACTAAAACTGATGGTTTAGATTAAAGTTTACAAAGCTAGATTCCAGCAACACTTCCAGTGTCTTAATTTATTTTGGGAATCCCTCTTAAATAAATACACTGTTCATCTGGGAAAATAAGCCTTAATTTTACAGCTAGAACATACCAAGGTTAAACGTGTCTTAAATAAAAATAATTATTCTAAGTTTTTTCTTCCTATATAGGAGGAAAATTTCCTGATTTTTAAAAATGTCATAATACTGATTATTTAAACACTATATACATACACTTCAACACTATATATATAATATATACACACATATATATATGGTGTATATATAGAACTATGTCTTCACTAAAATAAGGAAATAATTTACTAATTATTCCATTTAGGAAACAAGAACATATGAACAAGCCCAATAAGTAAAACATACAACACTGAATGGAGAATGATGATACACTTTGTTTTGTAACCTTTTCAAAAAGGATATTGTTTCATTTTGAGTTTAGTTTATCTTTATTCTTATATTCATATATAATATAATATATATGTGTGTGTGTGTGTGTGTGTGTGTGTGTATATATATAAAGAAATTGTATCTGTGGCCAGATACAGTGGTGGAACAATCTAGTACCCACCAAAAGGGCAAATTCCACACTGCAGCCCTAGATACATATGAGCACAACATTTTGAGGCATTTGACAATAGACATTGTCAAATTTGCATATGCAATCCTTAGTTAAAAAAAAATAAAAAGTTACTTAAAGGAACCAATCCTGCCAATACCTTGACTTTTTGCCCAGTATTACTAATTTCAGACTTCTGGCCTCCAGAATTGTAAAAGAATAAATGTGTGTTGTTTTAAAGAACAAAAGGTTTAAAAATAAAATAAATTAAAAAACAGTTGGGCAACTCCTTTAGGTACCCTCCCATTGATGGAGCTTTTCTGTCCTCTCAACAAATCCTGCTTTCTCAAAAAAAAAAACCCAAAAACCCCAAAACACAAACACCAAAGTTACTAATCAATGTCAGCAGACACACCTTCATACCATTTTCTTTGTGATCTGTGACATAACACTTGTTTGAAAGCTGACTGAATTTATAGAGTGCATCTATGACTAGAAAAGATAATAAAATGAATTCATAAATACTTCATTCAAAAATCATGATGGTGAACTCCTATGAGCCAGGTATTGTGCTAGGTATTGAAGATATGAGGAAGAGTATCTTGTCTTTGAGTAGCATATATCATAGGGTAAGATTACTGCTTTAAAGAGGAGGCCATAGAAGGCCACTGAGATTAAAGAAAAAAATCTACTCTGTTTGAGAAGCAAACCTTTGATTGTAATTTCATAAAAATGTTATGCACAAAAAGAAAACATAAATGCAAACACACAGCAAACATAAATGAACAGTTCTCTTTGGGAAGGCAAGACAACTTCAGGAATGCAGGCAGTCCCTTTGGTGGAATGAAGTTTCTTCCGAGAGTCAGAGTCCTGGGCCTTTTCTTACAAGCAGCAAGAGTAAAATCAGACCAAGTTATTATTTGTATCTGCTTCTGGGCTTTTTCTTCTGGTGCAGAATTAAGGAAATCAAACAGAGTGAATTGTCAGATTACAGTAGTTTCTTCTGTATGTAACCTGAATTTACTTTCCCCAATTTTATTATTATTTTAACTTTCAATATATATGCTTGATAACATATGGTATGCTTTTTAATTTTAATTAACACTTTCTAAAAGATAGGCTACTAGCAGGGATATGACTTAGGGTTTTTTTTATTTAATGGAAAAGTAAGGCAGTAGAAAAGGTACCTACAAAATTTAAAATGCTATCATAATGCGAAATATTTTAGATGTGCATGTATTCATTCACTTACTCACCAATTCAACCAACATTGATTATTTGCTATGTGCCAGATACTGCATGTAGACATACCTTTGATTTATGTGCTTGGTGGATAATCTTTAGTTTATCTGAAAGAAAAAAAGCAAGTTTCCTTTTACACGGATTATCTCAAACTTCTTTTCAAATGATTAAAGTGAGATGACAATGGCAATGAAATTGAGAAATTTAACTTCTTGCCTTATGTTCAGACTCTCTTAAAATATGGTATATAGTAAAAGAAAAATTACTTTGGCAAATCATTAAAGTTGAACATAAAAGTACAGGGATCCTTTAAAGTTTGTGTCTTTGACATATACAGCTGTGTGCAACAACCTGATGTCAACTCAGCATATTTATCTTAGACTAGAAGACAAATGCATCAAATTACTCTATCCTGTTTTTTGGAGTCAATACAGGAGAGGATTAGCAAATAATGTATTTAAAAATGTCTTAGACAGACATTAACAAAAGAAATTTTTAAAAGTCGACTCATTTCTCAGACTAGATATGATGACAAGAGGTCAAATGATGATACCACTCTCAGAATTCAAACACTGTGTCTAGGATCGCTTGTAATCTGAGCATGGATGCTAATGCCCAGAGAATGTCAATGTCTGCCTGCTGGTTAGCAAAGACTGCACAGGCTCACACCATCTAATCTGCTCTATTCAAGCCCAACTTCACTCCTTAATCTGTTTATCTTGAAGTCAGGTTACCCTGTGCCTTTCCAATAAGTAATTGCTCCACACGTGGATAAAATTCTAACTCTACAACAATCAGCCCTTAATTATATAATAGATGCAGCCATCATCAGGCTGAAATTCAGAAAGCTTCCAATTCTTCACTAATTTTTATTTAACCATATAATTATTGCATTATGACTACAATGCGTTATTATATCTGAATAGACTCTCAGCCTTAAACTACAATTCATTTCTATCAACCAGCGTGTACCGAGGAATTCCAACAGTGACATGAAATGAAACCATCTATTTTAAAGACAGACCTTGACTTAACTATGTCCTCATAACACTGAAGCATAGTGTACCTCTCCAGTTAAGCACTAGCATTCTGAATTACTTATTATAAATAATCAACTTTCAATTATCTGCCACAGTTTTTAATACGAGGCCGGCATACTCCTTGGACCATAACCCTATATTCTTAAGAAATAAAAATAAATCTAACTTAAGTAAAATGTGCGTATTAGGAATGTAAATATGCCACAATTGCTAAAAAAAAAAAATAAGCTTATAATATACGTAAGAAAATAAACAAATGTGACTTTCAGATTATTATTCTGAGTTACCTATCATACCCTTTTTCTCACTACAAATAGATTTCAGTTTATTATTTGAGACAAGTTAGAGGAGCCAATAGTAATTAATAACAGGAGCTCAAGGTTACAATCAACTCACAAAACTATAGTCTGACTTTACTAAAAATTAATCATCTTCTATATATTTTGTTAATGAGCCTTTAAATTAGAACTATTGTTGCTCTAATAGGTTTGACAATCCCACAATAAAAAGGATCATTTTTCAGCAGAAAAATAACTGTTCTGAAGAGAAATTTTTGCCAGATTTGTCTCTCCAACAGAGAGACCAGAAAAGTAGGTAAGAAAGAAAAAATGACAAGCTAGCAAAAAACGTATTAATGTCCCTTTTTTGGTTAACAAGCCACTTCACTTGTTCTTACTGCCTTAAAAAACAAAATCCTCATTATTAACACAAACAACATCTGTGGGTATCATTTCCTTAATGCAAATTCCTTGAGGAAAGTAACCTCAAAAATAAAAAATAACATGTTTGTGGAGTATCTCACACAATCTTACAAAAAAGTCAGGGATGGGCAGCCCACACTGTACAACCACCAAATTTTTGTGTGCCTGCATGCACAATGTCTAGGCAATAAGGATTTAAAAATAAGTAGCATGGGTGATAAATCAATAACAGACGTAGACACCAATTAAATGGGATGAGGGACTCTGAGAAATCTCAGACTCTGGGGAGAACCAGCCCTTCAGCCAAGGTCAGGGAGAGACAGTAACTGGCAAAACTGAAATCTGATTCCACACCCTTTCTACTCCATAACACCCAACAGAATGTTCTATCCCCACAGACCCTGAGGTGGCAATACTAGATGACAGTGAGAGGTGAAAAAGTAACACTTCGGCCTTTTTTGTTCAACACAAGCAACAGATTGTTAAAGAGCCAAGCTCAGACAAAGAACCACTTGAAGTCTATCAAAGCTCCAGTGGTTCTATAATTTCTTCACAGATAAATGTCTTCATTTTTTCTGTCAATTCATCTGAATAGTATAGAAATACTAGGATAAAAGGGTGCTAATAAGATGGACTAACCAAAAAGATACATTATCTAGCACAATAATGTCTAGCAACTCAGATATTCTAATGCTTTCATTATCTAAAATTCATCTTTCAAAATAAGTTACATGGAACACAGTTTGGATACAGACATACACAGACATGCATGCATGCATATACACACACCACACAAAAAGAGAAACCATAATGTAACATTCTAATTGGAAATGGCATCTGTAGGTTGATTCTGGTTTCAGACTATATTTCAAGGCATTATACTTTGAAAGCATGAAAGTCACAATGAAGAAGTTTCACATTTACCTTAACCATGCTTTTTATTCCTTTCTCTTATTCAACACTGAGCATGTAAATTCTTTAAGTACAATAAATCAAAGTACTTTCCACTTAGTGCCTTCAATGTCTGCTTGACCACCCCTTATAACTTCACAATTAGTCTCTGGATATTAAAATGCGTAGCACAGGGAAGATTGTGATTTCAAAGGATTTTAGGTCATAAGTTGCTCTATCAAATGGGAACAGAATGAAAGGCCACTCCAAAAAATAATTTAAGGTCATAAAAAATTTATACTTGAAAGTGTCTACACCAATTAACAGAAATATTTATTAGGTGCATCATAACTTTCAAATGAAGTCTTAAATTCAAAGTCTGGTGAGTGTCCCTACGCTGAAGGTTAATAACTATACAGTCTTTATACCAAATTATGACACCCAGCTTCTTCCCTTACCACGACATTGTTAACTCACCAATTGTAACATATGAAGCTATTATATAACATGCTCAAGTTAGTGGCATTTAAAATGTTAAAGTTCTTCTTTTAATTCTTAATCTTCAGTCGTTTTTCCTTTTCTGACTGCCTGGCAAAGAAAATCATTTCAGACGTAGTTTCACCAAACATACTGTCCCTCACAAATATGACACTTCCCTGCTGTTACAACCAACAGTAGTATATTCTAGGATTCTTATATTTCTAAATAAACTTCCAAGCCAGCTCTTATTTACAGATAGTAAATTCATTTTCAAAAACCAAATTTAAATTTGTATCAACAAAAAATTAATACAAAATTATATTAATAAATATTTTTAAAGAATAAGAAAAATTGGTTACCATATTTATAATTTCTGAATGGTGGTGGCAGGCTGGTCCTTAAAGGGACATCTACAAGAGAAAGATTATTTTTACTGTAACATATGCAACATAGTATATGCATAATCTTTTTGTTCTGTTCTATATCTACAGACTAAGTTAATTTTTTTTTTTTTTTTTTTGAGTTGGAGTCTCACTCTGTCGCCCAGACTGGAGTGCAGTGGCCGCTCCCGACCACCGCAGCCTCGACCTGCTGGGCTCCGGCGATCCTTCCGCCTCAGCCTTCCATGTAGCTGGAACGACAGGCGCGTGCTACCACGCCCGGCTGATTTTTTGATTTATTGTAGAGATGAGGTCTCGCCTGCCCAGGCGGGTCTCGAACCCACGGGCTTAGGCAATCCACTCACCTCAGCCTCCCAGAGGCGCGGGATTACAGGCTGAGCCACCAAGCCCGGCTAGACTAAGTTACTTTGACAAAACGGATAGAACAAGTTACTTTGACAAAACGGATAGAACACAGAATGAAGTCAACACACCACCAAAATCAAAGGGTCATCTAAAACAATGCAGTCATCACCAAGAGGTTTACCTGTTATTAGCTAAACTAAGAAGTCAGTAAAACACACACAGAGAAACACATAGACACATACACACACACAAAGAATTCAGTCACACTATTAAAAGAACTGGTATTTATTAAATATAACAGTATTTATGTATATTTGAAATATATACTCATATATGTGTGAGACATTATCTCTATATAGTTGATGTTTGTTAAGCATATGAATCTGAAAACCCTTAATGGTCTTTGGCCATTTGTGGAAATCAATGATCTAGAACAATCTTATTATTCCTACCAAAGTTCAGATCCCACAAAATAACTCCTCTAATTCTTCAAAGAAGACAAAACAAATACTCTCTTTAAAAAATACTCCAAATACCGGTATTAATTAATAAGATCTGATGGTACAAACCCTATAGAGGGCAGTTTGGAAATATATGTCAAAATTACATATGCATATTCTACTTGACCTAGCCATGCTACTAGAGTATATCACAGAGATATACACTGCACATGTGAAATAACATATACTCAAGGGCACTAACTCAGCACTGTTCACAGTAGCAAATGCTTAGAAAACCCAAATGTTCTTCAAGGAGGTACTTGTTAAATAAATCATAATATGCCCAAACAATAAAAAGTATTTTCCAGGCAACCTCTTTGGGTCCCCTCCCACTGTGGGAGCTTTTCTGTCCTCTTAGTAAATCCTGCTTTCTCAAAAAAAGAAAAAGAAAACCAAGTATTTTTCAACTAAAGAAAAAAGAGGAAGGAAGTCCTTTACTATATAAAATCTTCAAGATATATGAAGAGGTATAAGGAGAACACTTTTAGGAAGCCACCTTTTGAGTAAAAGGGGGTAAACTAAGAATGTATGGTTGTATTTGCTTGAACTAGCATGGGGGGGCATGGTGCACTGATCAGGCAGGGAACAGAAGTGAAGGAAACTTTTCATTTGCGTTCCTTTTTATATTTTGATCTTAAATATGAATGTGTTATCTACTAAATACATGACTATGCTATCTACTAAAGACAAACGAACAAAGAAAGCTCACACAACTGAATAGGAATGTATTTTTTAAAATTAAATCTGCCTTTCCAAGGTCAAGTATATACAATTTTTCTTTTCTTTTTGCTGGCAAGGATGTAGAGCAATAAAATACAATTTATTCATTTATGTTGCAAGCATTCAAAGTACCCACCACCGGGTATTCTAGAAACAGGATCAAAAAGCAGTTATGGAGAGAAGCTACCCCTCCTGAGAGCATGCACTGGAGGGGCAAATGCTGTAGCAAAGGCATGTTTACAGTCAGTGCTATCTATAGCCTTGCCTTGACTGCACATTATAATCACCCAGCCTAGCAGGGTGTGGTGGCACACGCCTTTAGTTCCAGCTACTTGGAAGGCTGAGGCGAAGGATCGCCTGAGCCCAGAGGGTCGAGGCTGCAGTGGCTGTAAGTATGTCACTGAGCTTCAGTCTGGGCGACGGTGTGAGACTCCAACTCAAAAAAACAAAATAAATTCACCCAGCCTAGCACAAGTGCACCAGATTCACAGCAGGCTGGTCCCAGGCACAGATATTTAAACACATCACACACACACCCCTGAAATGATTCTTAGTCAAACAAATTCACACGGAGCCAGACAGGCAACGACAGGTGAGCGAAACAGCTCAAAGCGTAGGAGCTTTGAGATCCGAGGCATGCGCCCACCAAAGGGGCTCTGCCACTCAGTGCTGACTGACCACAGGGCAGTAGCAACATAGGCTTGGAGTGGCCATACCTAAAGATTTACATGGCAATGTTAAAAAATCTAGGGTTTTAGGTGAAATTTCTTGACTTTTAAAGCACTACAGACCAAAGGAAACTTCTCTTGGCGGCAGGGTTCACATGCCAGACACCAATTTGAAACTTGTCTGACTTAGGTTTGCCAAGGCAAATACACTTCATTTTATCCTTCTTGCTTTCACTTGCTTATGAATTATGCGCTAAACAAGTATCAGAAAGGAACACTAAATCCATTTCATGTATTGCCATTGTCTTATTTTCTGAGTTAGACAATGAGCCCACCTGAAGAAAGGCATGAGGTGAAGGACAGATGGCCCCATGAAGCTATTAGCATTTAAAGATGCCTATAATGGAAGCAATCGAATCAGCATTACATGCAATCTAGATTTCTGAGAGACGAGACAACCACCAAGACACACACGAGTACCTTTTCTCTTCCTGTCTATAGATCCCAACTGAAATGCCACCTCCTCTGACAACCCTGCCTAAAAGAGGGGTCTCTCTAATGTTGTTTCCTTCATAACATGTTTTACAATTACACTTTCATCTGTTTATTTTTGTCTCTATTCTCTACAAATTCATAAATACTTTGAGATGAAGACATTATGGGCTGTCTTCTCAAAACCTAGAACAGTGTCCAGTACATAACAGATGAACAAATACTAGTTCATTGAGGGCAGGGACCACAGCTTGTTTTTTTCATTGTGTTGTCAGCATCTGAAATCCTGTCTGGCACATGACATGTGCTCAAAACAACTCATGAATGAATACATATCATTTAATCCCTTCAACCGACAGTTGTGAACTCCGAAGCCCCAAGAAGGTGATAGGTCAGCCCAAGGTGGCAAGAGGTAGAACTAGAACCCACTCTTCTCAACTCCTATTCAGTGACACTGAGAAGGCTGGGACTCAAAGCCGTTATCTTCCACAGAGAGAAAAACAGATCAGACTTTAGACATATTATGGAGAGACAAGAACGTTAGAAGAAATACACAGAAGATGCCTGAAAGGGAAGAGAAAAAGGACACCTTCCTTATGCAAAAGGCCGTTTCCCAGTTTATACTGTTACAAATACATCTGGGAGCATTCATAAGTGGATATTTACTTTCATTTCTCGCAGACGTGTCGTTTCATTCTACCTGGATGGCATGGTAGGAATATGTTTTGCTTTTTTTCAGAAATTGCCAAATCATCTAAGTGGTCATGCCTATTCATATTCCTACTAGTAGTATGTGAGAGTTCCAGCTCTCCACATGCTAGTCAAAACTTGGTATGGGCAGTCCTTTCAATTAGCCATTCTATGGGTGTGTTGTACTCTCGTTGTGGTTTTAATTTCCATTTCACTAAAGATTAATGATGAGCATTAATAAGTTATTTTGGCCACTTTCAATTGGATTGTGTTATTAGTGAGTTGCAAGAGGTTTTTGAGTTTTCGGAGCTTTTCTTTTGGGGTCAGGGACTCACTGTGTACCCCAAAAGAAAAGTGCGGTGGCACAATCAAGGCTCACCACAGCCTCAGCCTCCTGGGCTCAGGCAATCCTCCTACCTCAGCCTCCCAAATACCTAGGACTACAAGGACACACCACTATGCCTGGCTAATTTTTTTGCAGACAAAAGGTCTCACTGTGTTGCCTAGGCTGGTCTTGAGCTCCTGGGCTCAAGCAATCCTCCCACCTCGGCCTTCCAAAGTGCTGGGATTATGGGCATGAGCCACTGTACCCAGCCAGGTTTTGTTTTCTTAATTCTTATTATAATAGGTAGAAGTTCCTTGGTTGGATCTATGTGTTACAAATATTTTCATTGTGGTTTGTCTTTTTATTTTCTCAACAGTATATTTTGAAAAGCAAAGTTTTTAATTTTGGAAGCCCAACTGATTTTTTTGGGTGGTTTGTGCTTATTGTTCTATATTTAAGACATTTTTACCAAAATTAAGGTCTCTAAGATTTTTCCCTATGTCTCTCCCTAAATGTTTTACAGTTTCATGTTTTACATTTAGGTCTTAGCCAATGTTGAATTATTTTTTGCATAGGAAGTAAGAGTTGAGGTTCATTTATTCGCATATGGCTATCAAATGGTCCCAATACCTTGTTTGGAAAGATTACTCTTTCCCCAAAAATACCTTGATCAAAAATCAGTTGAACACATGTGTGTCTATTTCTGGCCTCTGCTTCCGGTGACATGTATACCAATCTATACACCAATACCACACATGCTGTATTGATTACCATAGCTTTATATTAGTAAGTCATGAAATCAAGTAGTATAATTCCTTCAACTTTGTTTTCTTCTTTTTGTAAGTTGTTATGACTATTCTAGGTCTTTTGCCTTTCCTTACAAATTGTAGAGTAAATGTGACATTATCTGAAAGGGAAAAAAAAAGTCTGCTGAGATTTTTTATTGGGATTGGAATATATACAACAATTTGAGGAGACACAGCATCTTAACAGTACTGAGTTTTCTGATCCATGAACACAGTACATCTCTCCATTTACTTAGATCTTTTAAATTTTTTCTCAGTGATGTTTAGCATTTCAGTGTAAAAGTCTTACACCACTACCACATGTATTCTATTTCATGTTTTTTTGATGCTGTTATAATTTTTTTTCAGTTTCCAACCACATATTGCTATTAACTAGAAATACTATTGACTCTTATATACGATCTTATATTCTACAACCTTGCTAAGCTCAGCTTATTAGTTCTGGTAGCATTTGTATAGATTTTGTAGAATTTTCTATATAGACAAGCATATTGCCTGTGAAAAGTAACAGTCTAATTTCTTCCTTTCTAACAGGGATGCCTTTTATTTCTTCTTGCCTTAATAAACTGGGTAAGAGCTCCAGAGCAATGCTGAGAAGTGATGATGAGCAGACACACCTACTTGGTTCGTCAAGAGGGTCTTAAGAGGAAAGCACTCATTTTCTCACCATGAATGATGTTAGGTGTCAGTTTTTCATAGCTACCCTTAATCAGGAAGGGGACCTCTCCTTCTGTTCCTAGTTTGCCTAGAGTTTTTTCCAGCAGAAATGGATTTTGGATTTTGTCTTCGCCAATGAAAATAATCATGATTTTCTTTTCTTAACTATTAATATGATGAATAACACTGATTTTTTTTTTTTTTTTTAGTGGAGCCAGCCTTGTATTCCCAGGATAAACCCTACATGGTTATGATGTATTATCCTTTGCAAGTATTGTTGGAATTGATTTGCTAAAGTTTGGTTAAGAATTTTTACATCTCCGTTCATGATGGATATTGACTGGTAGTTTTATTTTCTTCTAACAACTTTCTCTGGTTTTCAGAGAATGAGTTGAAAAACATTTCCTCCTTTTTTCTTTTTTTTTTTCCCCCTGAGAGACAGAGTTTCACTATGTTGTCCAGGCTGGTCTCGAACTCCCGGCCTCAAGTGATCCTCCTGCCTCAGCTTCCCGAGTAGTTGGAATTATAGCAATAGGTCACTGCACTTGGCCCTCCTACTTTTTAGTCTTCTAACTCAGAGTATTCCTTCTTAAAAATATGGTAATATTTACTAATGAAGCTATCTGGGCCTAGAGTTTTCTTGGAGAGAATATTTTATCTATAATTCGTTTTAAGACACGATTGTTCAGATTACTGGTTTCTTCTTTAGTGAGCTTTGGTAACCTAGGTCTTTCAATGAGTTGGTCAACTTCATCTAGGATAATTTATTTATAGGTATGGACTTGTTAAGAATATTCCTTTATCATTCTTCTCATATCTAAAGAAAGTCTATAATGATGTGACAACTCTCACTCTTGATACTGATAACTTGTATTGTCCCTGTTTTTTTCATAATCAGTCTGGCTAGAGCTTTCTCAATTTTATTAATCATTGGTTTTCTCCATGGCTTTTCTATTTTGTGGTGATCTTTATTTCTTTCATTCTGATTATTTTGTTTTCTTTTAATTTATTTAATTCTGTATTATTACAGACAAGGTCTATGTTGCCCAAGCTGGTCTCAAATTTCTGGGGCTCAAGCAATCCTCCTGCCTCTGCCTCCCAAAGTGCTGGGATTATGGATGTGAGCTGCTGTGCTCGGCCTGATTATTTTAGGCTTAATTTGCTTTTCTGTTTCTAGTTTCTTAATACAAAGACTGAAATCAATGAGTTGAGACCTCTTTTTAATGTAGACATTTTAGTACTTCATTCTACATTTTAGTATTTTGCTTTCATGACCATTTTAGTGTTTTGACCCATAGGCTTTCTTCTAAGTACTGTTTTACATGTGTCGCACAAATTTTTGACAAGTTGTATATTCATTTTCATTCAGTACAAAATATTTTCTCTTTTGATGTCTGTTTTGACACATAGGCTATTTAGAAGTAAGTTGCTTTCCAAATATTTGAGGATTTTCCAGAGATCTTTCTGTTACCGATGTCAAATCTAATTCCACTGTGGCCAGAAAGCAGACACTATGTAATTTGAATCCTTTTAAATCTACTGAAACTTTTTTTACAGCTCCGAATATATGGTCTCTCGATAAACGCGCCATGTTTTTCTGTTGTTGTTGGATGCAGAGTTCTACAAACATCAGTCTGGTCAATTAGGTCGATGGTGTTGTTCAAGTTCTCTTGATCCTTACTGATTTTCTGTCTACTTGTTCCATTCATCTGTTACTATGAGTTTTCACTTCATGTGTTTTGAAGTTCTGCTGTTAGGTGCACCATCACATCCTCTTGATTAGCTGATGACTTTATCATTATAACATGACAGTCTTTCTCTCTAGGAGTATTTTGCTCTGAAATCTACTTCATCTGATACTAATATAGTCAGTTCACTTTTCTTTTGGTTCATATTAGAATGGTTTACTTTTCTCATCCTTCTACATTTAAACGAGTTTCATCTTTACATTTGAAGTGCATTTCTTACTTTGGAGAACCTGATAAAAGAACAGAGAGAAACTCCCAAGCAGAATTAAATAATGGAAACCCAAAAAATAAATAAATAAAGTGCATTTCTTGTAGGTGACATATAATTGGGACCTTCTGTCATACATCTGTCTTTTAACTGGAATGTTTAGACCATTTTTCATTTTATGTGACTATTAAATATGTTTGGGTTTAAATCTTGCTATTGTTTTTTTATTTTCCATCTGTTGTTTGTTCCCTCTTTTTCTACCTTCTTTTGGAATGACTATTTGACAATTTTTATGATTCCATTTTCTCCCTTTTGTGGGCTTATTAGCTGTATTGTTGCTTTAAGGTTTGTAGTAAACATCTTTAACTTAGTCTACCTTCAAGTGATAACACTTCATAGCTAGTAAAAGAAACTACCATTGCTCTCTCTTTTGGGGGGGGCTTTTTGTGCTATTACTACCATAAATTTTCCATAAACCCCATAATACGTTGTCATTGTTTTTCTTCAATGGTCAAATATTTTTTTAAATTATTTTTAAAATAAGAAAAACAGGGCCGAGTGCAGTGGCTCCTGCTGTGAATCCCAACACTTTGGGAGGCCGAGATGGGAAAACTGCTTGAACCCAGGAGTTCAAGAATGGCCTGGGAAACATAGCAAGACCTCATCTCTACAAAAAATGCAACATTAGCTGGATACGTTAGCTCGTGTCTGTAGTGCCAGCTATTCAGGAGACTGAGACAGAAGGATAGTCAGAGCCCAGAAGGTCAAGGCTGTGGTGAGTCATGAGTGTGTCACTGCACTCCAGCCTGGACGACAGAGTGAGATCCCAACTCAAAAAACAAAGAAGAAAAAATAGGAGCATAGCTTATATTTATCACATGTTTACCATTTCCAGTACTCTATATTTCTTTGTGTACATTCAGATTTCCCTCTGGTATCATTTGCCTTCTGTCTGAAGAAAGTCTTCTAGCATTTCTTATAGTGCAGCTCCCTGAATGATTAATTCTTTCAGCTTTTGTATGTCTGAAGACACCTTCATTTTGCCTTCACTCTTGAAAAATGGGTATAGAAACCTAGGTTGGCGTTTTATTTTTCTTTGACTACTTTAAAGAAGTTACTCCAGCATCTTCTTTCTGGCCTGCCTTGATTCTGATGAGAAGTCTGTCATCATTTTCATCTTTGCTCCTTTTTTATGTGATATGTTCTTTTGTTCTCTGGCTGTTTTTAATATTTTCACTTTATCACCAGTTATAAGCAGTTTGATTATGGCATGCTTTAGTGTAGCTTTCTTCATGTTTCTTTTGCTTGGAATTTGTTGAACTGCTTGGATCTGTGGGTCTCTGGTTTTCAATATGTCTGTAAAATTTTTCGCCATAATTTCTTCAAATATGTTTTCTGTCTCCGTGCCCCCGCTCCTCTCCTTTTACATACATATTTAGATACTGGAAGTAGTCCCATACGTCCTTACTGCTTTTTTTTTTTTTAAGTATTTTTCTGTGTTTCATTTTAGATTTTTTTTTTCTATGTTTTTAAATTGACTAACCCTTTCTTCCATGGCATCTAATCTGCAAGCTAATCCTGTCCAGAGTATATCCATCTCAGACACTGACTTTTTTCATTTCTAGAAGTTCAATTCAGGTGTTTTTGTTTTTTATATCTTCCATTGCTAACATGCTCAATCTTTCCTCTACTTTTCTGAACATTTGCAATATATCTATAACTCATCACCCTTGCCTACTAATTTTATCATCTGCAATATTTCTGACTTGGTTTCAATTGATTGATTTTTTTTTTCTACTCATTATAGGTTATTTTTTCTTGCTTCTTTGCATATCTGATTTGATGCCAGACATTGTGACTTTATCTTTTTGGGTGCTAGACATTTTCGTATTCCTATGAGCTTTTCTTAACTTTCTTCTGGGACACATTTAAGTTACTTGGAAACAATTTGATCCTTTTGAGTCTTGCTTTGAGCTTTGTTAGGTGAGACCAGAACAGAATTTAGCCTGGAGATAAGTTTTCTCTACAACTGCAGCAATAGCCTTCTAGATACTCTGCCCAGTAACCTGTGAATAACAAGGTTTCCACTTTAGCTGGTGGAATAAAAACTATTCCCAGGCTTATATGAGCTCTGAACATTTTCCCTTCTGTTTCTTTCCCAGGGCTTTCAGTAGTTTCCTTCATACTTGCACTGATCCATATTCAAATGAAGATTCATGCTCTGCAAATCTTCGAAGATGTTCTGCAAATCTTCAGAGCCTTCTCTTTGTAGAGCTGTCTCTATTCCAGTACTATGCCCTGTGAACACTTCAGGCTCCACTGCAGACTGCCATCTCTGATTTCTAAACTCATGGAACCCACCAGGCTTTGCCTGAATTCTCTCTGTCTTCTCTGTGGCCTGGAAGATGCACAACCAGAGAGGTCACCTTGTTTCCCCTGGCCAGGAACCACCATCTTACACTGCCTGATGTCCAATATCTGAAAACTAGTGTTTCATATATTATACAGAGTCTTTTAGTTGTTTCAAGTAGATAAGTACATCTTCGACCATCTTGGCTGAAATTACTTTCAGGGTAAAAGTCTAAGGCATACCTACTATATTCAGGAAATTATTCCTTCAACATGTTGAAGGAATAGTCCCTGTGTGATAATATGATAAGTGCTAAGACTTTGCTACTGCAAAATTACCCTGTTCCTTTCCCCAAAAGAGGGTGGTTTTTTTTTTTAACAGAAGAATGCCAGATAATAAATGTAGAGAGAATTTAGAGTTAGAACAATCACAATTTTGCAGCCACCAATGATTCAGGTAAAGATTATCAATAAATGCTAAAACCATTAGAAACAAAATATATAAATGATCTCAATGTTTCTCACTCCATAAACTACTTACAAATTAGAAAGAGAAAGATATTTTCCACCAAAGAAATCTGGTGGGTGGCAACTTTAACTGAATGATTTAAATCTGTATCACCAGTAATGGGACAAACTGACATTAAATGTTGCTTCATGGGATGCAATGAGGAAGAATCACTCACATCAGCATCAGTAAACTATTTTTGTAAAGGTCAGCTAGCCAACGTGTTAGGTTTTGTGGGCCAGTCTGTTTCTGTAACAGGGTCACAACCATGCAACTGTCACTGACGCACAAAAGCAGTACATACAATATGTAAATAAATGGGCACGGCTGGGTTCCAATAAAACTTAATTTACAAAGATGGGTGGCAGGTCAAATTGGTCCACAGGCTGTAGTTTGTTAACCCTTGACCCACATGGTAATCTTGCCAAAAATATATAACATGAATCTAATCATGAGAAAGTAATTCAGAAAACCCAAATTATGTAACAGTCTGTAAGACACTGGCCTAGATTTTGCTTTAAAAATCAATATAATGAAAGTCAAAAGAAAGCAGGGGACCGTTCCAGAATACAGGAGATTAGAAAGACATGACTTGCCACAAAAAGGCATGGAAGAACCTTCAATGCATGTTTCCAAGCAAAAGTAACTAGTCTGAAAGGCTACCTACTATATGATTCCAATGATATGACATTCTGGAAAAGATACAGAGACAGGAAAAAAGTCAGTGGTTGTCAGGGGTATGAGGCAGGGAGGGGTGAGTAAAGCACAGGGGACTTGGGGGCAGTGAAACTATTCTGTATGGCACTGTAAGGGTGGCTACTTGACATTATACCATTTGTCAAACGGAACATTACAGAACATTACAGCCCAAAGAGTAAATCCCAAAGAAGTCAGAGAATCCCAGGAAAGAATACAGGAGGTGACAAGATACTCTCGCTGCATTATAAATGTAGAAGAAAAGATGCCAGCCTAAATCACTCTGACAATGAAGAGATTTTGCGAGATGAAGTCAAAAGGAACTGTACGTAACACCATATTCAAATTGATACCAAGTTGTTTCCCATGGGGATACAGTGCTGTACCTGAATACTGGAATTAAACAAATAAGGGGGTGGCAGATGGTAGGAGACAGGTTTCTCACTGTTGGTATGGGAATCTATAGATAAGCAAGGAGAGGAAGCTGGAATGACCCATGTGGTAAAAGACTGAGCTGGAAAAAATCTGTAAGAACTCACATTAAATATATAGATAGAAATGGTTACATATAAAAATATTTGTAGATATGTGCATTAGCACAGGTTAGTATATACACACATAATTCTTTGTTCCATTAGCAGAGAGGGCCCAAAAGAAATAATATTCCAGTAGCAATGAACACACTTAGCACCTGGATCTTGGTTTCTAATACTTTTTTCCACTAAAAAGGAACTAGGACTCCTTGGAGAAAGGACTGATGCTAGGCCTGGGACAAGAAATATACAAGATATATGCCTGGAGCGTCCTGGGATACCAGAAAGAAAGTACTTAATGCAAATGCACACGTGTACACACACACACACACACACACACACACACACACATACACACACACACACACACACAGAAGGCATATGTCAAAGAGACACAGGAGCCAACTAAAAGACCTTCTAATGGCCAAAACTAGAACAATTTGAGCAACCAAACAAAATCTCCCATGCAGAATTCCAAATGAATTCTGTATATATTCTACCCTAAAAGAGGGGGAACACAACTCCCCAGTCTTTAACTGTGGACTGAGCACAAGACTTCCTCCTAAGAGCACAGTAAGAAAAGGGAGGGGGGAAGAAAGAAACTTCAGAGAGGAGAAGTCTGACACTACTTCAACCCCGTGATCAAGGTCAACACCTACAATCATAAATCATATGGAGAGTACACACCCCTGATATGATGTGACAAAAGTGACACTTGATCTCTGTGATCTTCCTTTCAAAAACCCATAAGCGGGGCTCGGTGGCTCAGCCTATAATCCCACGCCTTGGGAGGCTGAGGTGAGTGGATTGCCTGAGCCTGCAGGTTCGAGACCCGCCTGGAAAGCAAGACCTCATCTCTACAATAAACCAAAAAATCAGCCGGGCGTGGTAGCGCATGCCTGTAATTCCGGCTACTCGGAAGGCTGAGGTGGAAGGATCGCCGGAACCTAGCAGGTTGAGACTGCGGTGGCCGGGAGTGGCCACTGCACTCCAGTCTGGGCGACAGAGTGAGACTCCAACTCAAAAAAAAAAAAACCCATAACCCCAGTCTAATTGTGAAAAACCATCAAACTGAACTGGAAGGTTGGACAAAACCTCCACAGCACTCTACTTCTTCATAGGTGGAATGATTTTACATTCAGAAGCCAGATCTGAAGAATTAATAAGTATTGAAATGCTTTTGAATTGAAGGATAATTAAAATAATCTAATTTTATCTAAATAATTTGTGTACTATTCTGAATCTAGAAAAATACTCATCTATAGAAAGTAATATATCATGATACCTCTGTGATCAGAATGTTTAATTAATATCCATTCCCCATATGTCAGCAATAGGTTTATCATATTTATGTTTTTTATATTTACATATAAACATACACATTTATATTTATACAACTTTAGGTTTGGGGTTTTTTTTTTTTTTTTTAGAGATGGGGTCTTGCTCTGTTGTCCAGGCTGGAGTGCAGTGGTGCAATCATAGCTTACTGCAGTCTCAACCTCCTGGACTCAGGCAATCCTCCTGCCTCAGTCTCCCAAGTAGCTGGGATTACAGACATGCGCCACCATGCTTGGCTAATAATATAAATAAAACTATTCGTTTTGTAGAGACAAAGGCTCGCCATATTCCCCAGGCTGCAACTTTAGGTTTTGAAGGCCAATGCTTTTGTACAATGATTCCCACTGGAGAGTAAATCAAATTTAACCACAGCTTCTTGGCTGAGAAAAAATACAAATTATGGCAGGTGACTAGGTTAAGCCATGGATGGCAAAAGGGACTACATTAAGAAAATAACATTTAGAAAGGCAATAATCCATCTAAAATAACTCTGAGAGATCATTCTTCACAATGACTATTTCCATCCCCATGCAAAGTTCACCATACTATGATGTCAGACCAACATTTTAGTGCTCAGCATTCCATATGCTAGAGCAAGATAAACTAAATTCAAAGACTCTTTTGACACTAAGTGAATCCATTTATTTGCCACTCAAGGAGTGAATGAGGAAGCAGAGAAGAATAAAGAGCAATATAGTGCAGTGTTTAAGAGTACATGTTTTCTAGTTAAGCTGCCTGATTTGGAGTTGGCCTCCCATTAGCCATGTAACACCAGGAAAGCTTCTTAACCTCTCTGCGTCTTAGTTTCTTCACCTGTAAAATGCAGGTAACAGCTCCTACTTCAGAGGTATGTATGAGAATGAAATGAGATCATCTAGGTAAAGTTCTCAGCAAAGTACCTGATATACAGTCATGTTAGCTATAATTATCATTATTAATGTATTTCAAAAACTCCTCACTATCAAACTATCTGGTCTTTGTTATATACACAATTCATGAAAGGCAAATATGTGGCCTACCAACCTTCTAGAGTTCCATAGTACCTCAAATCAGATGGCAAAGACAGGCTTGGGCACAGAGCCCACAACTCAAAGAAGTCTCTACCCCAAAAGTTCCCCCTTTAGTTGGTGGAACACACTTCCGGACATGCACAATTGAAACAAGCCTCAGCTATGGTATTCCTACTGCAGGCAAAAAGTGTGAGTAGGCAGGTCCGAGCATCTCCCTGTGACCAGGACCCCTGCTCTGCAGGAAAGGCATCATGGTACCTGGGAAGAAAAGAACACCGTGACCCTGGGGAGAAGATGTCTTCCCCGGTCACTATAGCAGCTTAAAAATTACATCTTATTCTCAAGAACTTCAAGAAAAATCTATTCTGCACTGTACCAAGAACATCATAGCACTTGCTGTATCAATGCTAAGAAACACTGAAACCTACAATACATAAAGATTCTAAAATAAAAATGTAGAAATTTGTTCTCATTTCAAAACCTGAATATGCTTTGGGGGATGACCTCTCAAAAACAGGATACTGTCTGATATTGCAGGAGAACAGGATATGCCACCCCAAAATATGCCTCTTTAGCATAAGGGCTGCTTTGAGCTAAAGGTAATTAAGAAGCAGCAGATGAAAGGAAAAAAAAGAAGAAGTTGATCATGCAGGAAAGTGCTCTGCTCTCTATTTGCCAAAAATCAGAACAGAGACTTACAAAGGCAAACAGTATCCTGCTCACCTCTTTCCTGGGGAGAGCAAAGGTTAACTAGTGAAGACAACTTTAAACCCATATCAGACTAGAGAGGGCACCAGAGAAACCTATTTCAACATCTTTACTAACTAGCTTTTGACTGTCAGTTGTCTTCCCACAAGTTGCTGCAGCTAGAAACTCAAAGTCCTTTTCCTTTGTTTTGTCTCTTCTCTAAAAATGAACTGTTCTCTGCTGAAGATGCTACATAATCTGGGAGAGAGAGGAGAATGAGAGAGAGAGAAAGGGGAAGAGGAGGGGAGAGAGAAAGCAAGCAGAATAAAACAAGCATAACAAAATGTTAACATTGGGGAATTTTTGTCATGTTCTTGTAACGTTTCTATAAGCCTGAAATTATGTCAGAATAAAAAGAATCAAGTTAGATATAAAGTAATACATTGGGCAAAACCATGGAACCATACACTGAGATTTGTACACTGTACCATATAGAAATTACACTTCAATTAAAATAATAAAATCTTATTTTAGATGTTTGATTAAATGTTGATGATTGGAACACTTTCATAATCAAATACAGAGGTGAGTGACCCATCCAGGGCATAAACAGAATGAAGAATAACTTCATGCATACTTTTTGTTCAAAATGAGAAATTAGCACTGTTAGTCTGGTCGTTATCTCTGTGACCACAGTGACCACGGGCCCTCATGATTTCCTGGCTGCTCCCTTCCTGCCATGACATGCTCCATGTTTCCCTCCCCCCACCCCTCCCCCCCAGCCCATGTGCTTAGCTGGATAATACAATTTGATATGCTACACTCCCTTGTCAATCAATCTCCAATAACATAAACCCATTACAAGCAAAAAAAAAAAAAAAAGGAAGAAGCAGCATCCAAACATGATGGTGACAATCCCTAATGAGGGCACACACTACTCAGTGACACACCCAGCAGGGAAGCACTTCTGCCGATGTCAAGACCCAGAACAGGCTTAGAACCTAAGTAGTACTTTCAAAGTACTTTAGTATTTTTAAAAATTATTATTGTGACAGTCAACTATTTTTTCAAAACACTAATAAAACAAAATAGCAATCAGGTCTCATACCTTGCTTTAGAAATGCCATAAATTCCTTTACAGTTTGGTCCAAATTCACCCCATGATACACTACAGGTCTGAAATTGCGATGTTCAAAGGAACGGATGAGACGGACTGTGAGTGTCACTTCTTCAGGAGCCATGTGAAGAAATTCCTGTGGCAAGAGACATGAGAACAGTTCTACATGAAGTCAACTCACTGTTATCTACATGCGCCTACCCTGCATCTCCACCATCAGCTCTCCGGTAACCAGCCCACACCTCCTCCATGGTCACTGACAGAGTCCCCAAACAGAAGCCAGGTCCCAAGGTACCCAGAAAGTTTCCACAGTTACACCTGTGATCCTGGTCAGCTTTGTCCCAGATGTTCTAACTGGCAACAACAGGGCACAGAAGATAAACAAGAGTAACACAGGGGTGTGTGTGTGTGTGCGCACACGCGCACACACGCACTTCAAAAGAGAAGAAAGATCATTAAACATGGATACACAGCAGATACACACGACTGCTTTGGGTGTTCTATGCCAGTGAGCTTCCCGATTGGCCCTGAGATACATTTATAATCGGAGTCAACTGTCAACAGAGAACATTGGAATCTCACAAATGCTGCCAGATTTCCAGGCCAATTTAATTACATGCCATTGTGCTACCCATAGTTCACATTACTGAAGTTGAATACACATATTTCACCCTAAAACTAAGGACTAGTCCCATGTGCCAGGTGTTTATGTTATCTCACTTAATTCTCTTATCAAACTACGAGGCATCTGCCCATTTTAAAGATGAGAAGATTGACTCAGAAATTGCATAAATTGCCCAAGGTCATAAAGCTGGCTACAGAGCCACAATTTAAGCATTTCATTCCAAAGTTCATGCTTTCTAATATACTATTGGACCCCATATTATTTCCTTCAAAAAAGTTTAGCAAAGTTGTCAATGCTTTTTTTTAAAGCTTAAAAAGTATCTTTATTTTGAAATATTTTAAGCAAACACTTTAAAAGAATTCACCACACTATCCTGTTAAATCTTAACATTCTGATGCACCTGCATCAATTTTTAGCAAGAAAAAAAAAATACAACTGATGTCCCTATGTCCCCCTGCCCCATCCCATCAATCAGCATTTCCTGCTCTGGGAAGACAGAGCAGTGACCTGTACACATCATTCCAATATATGACCTAACACTCTTACTTCATATCAGTTGAATCTACAGAAAAAAGATTGTGTCAAAACAATCTAATGTCATCGTGCAAAACAACACCACTTTCTATTACATACCAACAATGCTTACATGCCAGACAGTATTCTAAGTGTTTAACATGCATTACTTCATTGACTGCTCCCCTGACTCAATCGCCCTGTGAGGTAGGTACAATCATTCCATTTTAAAGAAAAGTGAAACAAATAAGTTGAAGCAATGTGTTTACAGATACAGATACTTAACTTTACATGATATATGTACCTTCTGCAACTTTCTCAGCATCTCTTTTTTATTATTATTATTTCTCTTTTAATCTTTTTCTTTTAAAGGTGTAGGGCACAATTCAGGGTTAGATATGCAAATATTATTGTACAGGTACCCATGTTGATGAGGTGTGCGTCCTGAGGCACCCGCCCGCCCCCACCAGATTTCCACTACTGCCAGTCCCGCCCCTGCCCCCCCGGCATCTTTATTTATCTGTGTTAAAAGGTGTAATTCTCTCCTATTCACTTTGTGAAGAACCAAAAAACAACCCATTTGTTGTTGTTTTTGTTGTTGTTGTTGAGAAAGCAGGATTTATTAAGAGGACAGAAAAGTTCCCACAGTGGGAGGAGACCTGAGGGAGGTTCCCCATTTGTTTTAAAGATACAAGCAGAGTATACATCTATCCAGTAGTAGCTACTTCATGTCACTTTCAACTTTGCATGTAACGTAAAACCATAATATGGGGGGACCCCAAAAAAACCCGGCACTTATTTATAAAAAATTGTGTATTTATTCTTACATGCTTAAACTTTAGTCACTTTCAAAGTACTCTCCGTTTGAAGCAATACACCTACTGAAACGCTTTTTTCCACTGCTTTTTCCACTTGTCAATTTTGATGCCTTTTGGCTCTGTCATTTTGTTGTTGTTGTTGTTTCGCCTCTTCCACATCAGCCAAATGTTTCCCCTTGAGGACTTTTTCCATCGGGGTAAGAAAAAACATCACTCGAGGCGAGACTGGGTAAATAGAGAGGGTGGGGCATGGGGATCATGCTGTTTTGGTCAAAAATTTCTGAACACTCAGCTGTGCAGGCAGGTGTGTTGTCATGGTGGAAGAACCGATCACACTTGTTTGTCACAACTCAGGATTTTTTTTCGCAAATCCTGACGCAACCTTCTACAAACTTCCAGACAAAAACTTGGGTTGGGTCAGGATTGGTGGCTCAGCCTGTAATCCCAGCACTTTGGGAGACCGAGGCGAGTGGACTGCCTGAGCCGACAAGTTCAAGACCAGCCCGGGCAACTTGGCCAGACCTTGTCTCTACAATAAATCAAAAAATTAGCTGGGTGTGGTAGTGCGCACCTATAGTTCCAGCTACTTGGAAGGCTGAGGCGGAAGGATCGCTGGAGCCCAGCAAGTCGATGCTGAGCTGGCTGTGAGCGTGCCACCGCACTCCAGCCTGGGCAACAGAGTGAGACCCCCAACTCTAAAAAAACAAAAAACAACTTTGGTTGACCACTTGATCTGGAGTAACAAATTCCGAGTGTACTATAAGAGACCTGCCCTCCAAAAGATAATTCTGGTTTTTTAGGGATTCCTCCTCGTACAAAGAGTATTAGGAGAAAATATGTGTAATACTAATAAATGTAAGGAAAGATGTATAGCTTCACTAGTAATCAGGAAAGTTCAAAATAACAATGAGATATATCCCTCACTGGACTGATAAATTTAAAGGTCTAGCAGTATCCAGTGTTGGCAAGGGTGCAGAGCAATGAGAACCTAATCAGTGAAGAAAGGAACCCAAAGGAGCACTACTTTGGGAGGCAGGTTATACAGTAAAAAACTGAAGATACACACATACCTTTTTTTTTTAAGTAGGATTTATTGAGAGGACAGAAAAGCTCCCACAGTGGGAGGGGACCCAAAGGGGTTGTCCCACACATACCTTTCGATCCAGCAATTTCATTCATAGGTGGGTAACCCAGGGGATCTCAAAATATGCACAAGGAGAACCACAAAAGAACCTTAATAGTAGCATAATCTGTTTGTTAACTTCAAAAACTGCAAACAACTGCCCATCAACAGAAGAATGGATAAGTAAATGATGGGCATACTCATACAACGGAAAATGACAAGCAGTAGAAATGAATGGACTGGAATTACATACCTCAACCCGGATGAATCTCAAAAATATAAAGGTTGAGTGAAAAAAAGCAAGATGCAGAAGAATCAGAGTATATGGTACAACCACTTATACAACGTCCATAAGCATAGTTTGCAGTATGTTTAAAAGGAGACAATTATTTGTTGTCTCTGAAGCACAGGAAGAACTATGCAATTGGGGAAGGACACACAGGGGCATCAGTATTAGTAACATTTGTGTTTTAAGCGGATGCTAGGTATACAGATAGTATATTTTTCTTTATGCCATTTAGTATGGCTGAAATAGTTCATGACATACATAAGCCACAATAATTTGGCCTGGGAAGTCTCTATGTATCTTAGAACACTTTTACAACTATTCTACCAAGTTTGAGAGCATATACCGCATATTAAGTATGAAAAGCAAAGGGCTCAGTTGCTTCAATGCATAAAAATAATTTGTGAGCCAGGCTCGGTGGCTCAGCCTATAATCCCATGCCTTTGGGAGGCTGAGGTGAGTAGATTGCCTGAGCCCGCAGGTTCGAGACCCGCCTGGGCAGCGAGACCGCATCTCTACAATAAATCAAAAAAATCACCCGGGCATAGTACTGCATGCCTGTAATTCCGGCTACTCAGAAGGCTGAGGCGGAAGGATCGCCAGAGTCCAGCAGGTCATGGCTGCGGTGGCTGGAAGTAGCCACTGCACTCCAGTCTGGGCAACAGAGTGAGACTCCAACTCAAAATAATAATAATAATAATAACTTGTGATTATAATTAGCAAATGAGTGGTTCTAAAGGACCTGAAAATAGATATTCTCCCCACAAAATAAGGTAAGGATTTACCTTCTAATCTTAGTTAGTGGCTAATGAGTTTAACAAATCCTTTGATAATTGCAATATTAGTCACTACACTATTTCTTATTAAATCTGGTTTAAATGCTTCTCAGAAAATCTGATCCTAGAATCTACCAAATAATAGCAGTTCAGCAAACATCTATAAAGTTAAAATTTTAAATATACTTTGGTACTTAATAAACAATAGCTCTTGAGAAAGAGATACATAAAAGCCTCTTGTTTAGAAGCAATGTTAACAGGTTTGCTAAAGCTATGGCCACTTCTCCCTCTTCTTACCTGCCAAAACAACAAAAAGCCCTCCAAAACACACCCCCATGTATATGCCTATGCATACACTTATGTCCACACCCACAAGAACACTGGAAGCCCTGAAATGCAGCCCAGGACCCCAAAAAGCTTAGAGTTGGACAGATTCAAATATCACCTTTGCCTCAGTCACAGCTGTCTTACAGATTTCCTTAAAATCTTGTTCTGTGAATCTAAGAAATCAACATATGTTAAACACTTAAGATAGTTCCTAGCACACAGGAAGATCTCAATAAACAGTAGTTGCTTTTAACATTATTATTCCACTAAGGATAAAATGCGTTTGGGTAAAAAAACAGTTCATCTTGGAAGGCTGAGGCGTAAGGATCACCGGAGCCCAGCAGGTCGAGGCTGCAGTGGCCGAGAACGGCCACTGCACTCCAGTCTGGGTGACAGAGTGAGACTCCAACTCAAAAAAAAAAAAAAGAAAAGTTCATACAAGCAACACATAAAGATAATAAATTCCCAGGTGTAATGAAATGAAAGCTGGACAGGCTGGCACTTGCATGCCTCATAAAACTGTTTTACAATGGTATGTTTGTTTACTTCACTTAATAAAAAGTTGTCCAGGCCAGAGAGGCTCAAGCCTATAATTCCAGCACTTTGGGAGACGGAGGCAGGAGGATCGCTTGAGCCCACGAGTTTGAGATCAGCCTGGGTAACATAACAAGACCTTGTCTCAATAAAATAATCAGAAAATTAGCTGAGCATGGTGGCGCATGTCTATAGTTCCAGCTACTCAGGAGGCCGAGGAAGAAGGATCTCCTGATCCCCGGAGGTCAAGGATGTGGTGAGCTGTGATTGTGCCACACCGCACTCTAGCCTGGGTGACAGAATGAGACCCTCACTCAAAAAACAAGCAAACAAACAAAAAACAGTTGCCCAAATGTTGCAGGTGAAGTTTTCATTTAGAACTCCAAATTTGGGTTAATATCTAATTATGGTCAACAATGAAATGTCATATTCCTAAAAAATGTGTTGTAATTTATACTCAGTTACACAACAATAGCTACTATCAGAAGAACCATTAACTAATTTGCCTTAAGGATAGTGAGACATACAGCTTGTTAGCCTAAGGAGGCTGCTATACAAAAAAGGCAGCTTAGAAAACTCATATTACAGATAATAAAATCTGACATCTTTTCCCAGAAGGTTTGACCTACTTTTAAAAAAATGAATCTAAGTTTAAAAGGCATTCCTCCAATGAAGGGACAGAGAAACGAACAATAAACTTGAGGATGAATTTTTAAAATATCCAAGGGCATAAAAGAAGATGTAAATAATTGAAATGACAGACAATGTCCTTAACTGCAAAGGTTTAAAGTTGTAAAAAAATAAATTCTTACTAAATTGATCCACACATTGAACAAAATCCCAACCAAAATATAAAAAGGAACGTTTGGGGAAACTTGACATAAATATTTTTTAAATCCATCTGGAAGAATTTTGTGAGCTTTGTTACCAAAGTCATAAAAAACAGAAAAAAGAAAAGAAACCAGTGGCACCAATAATTAAAATATTATAACACAACAGTCATACACGAATAAGTATACGATTTTAATAATTTTATAAAACCCTGTAACAAAAATTTTAAAAGCAAAATCAAACTGTGTAATAAAAATTGTGATACTGGAGCAGGAAAAATAGACAAATTGGTGGAACATAATAGGAAACTCAAATAGACTTAAGATTACAGAAAATTTAGCATGAAAGTGCCATCTCAAATTAATGGGGAAAATATAGTTTATATAATAAATGGCATTGGGAAAACTGGACAAGCATTTGGGGATAAAGTAATGCTGGATTCTAAGAAACCAGTGGCACCAATAATTAAAATATTATAACGCAACAGTCATACACGAATAAGTATACGATTTTAATAATTTTATAAAACCCCGTAACAAAAATTTTAAAAGCAAAATCAAACTGTGTAATAAAAATTGTGATACTGGAGCAGGAAAGATAGACAAATCGGTGGAACATAATAGGAAACTCAAATAGACTTAAGATTACAGAAAATTTAGCATGAAAGTGCCATCTCAAATTAATGGGGAAAATATAGTTTATATAATAAATGGCATTGGGAAAACTGGACAAGCATTTGGGGATAAAGTAACGCTGGATTCTTACCGTACTCCTTATACGAAAATAACCTGTCCATGGAAGAAGTATTAGGAAGGCACCAGAAAAATAAATACATATTTTTATAATCTTAAGATAGGAAAGGCTGTAAGAAAATTGAAAGCAGCAACTATCAAGGAAAAGGTTGATAGATGTAACAACATAAAACTGTTAAAAAAAAAAAATCCTAATAGAAATGAAGGTAAAGGCAATTAGTGGGCAATGAGCTAAATTTTTAAAAGTCAATGATGTGAAAAGATCTTTACTTCTAACTAGAGAATTGTAATAGAAATAGTAAGATATAAACTTGTCATCAGCTTGATCAAATAAGAAACTGGCCAAACCAGTATTAGCAAGGATGTGAAGAAATAAATATTTGTATATACTATTGGTAAGAACATACAGCCTTTCTGGAGGTGAGTGGATAATCTGTATTGAAAGTTTAAATTTGCTGGGCTCGGTGGCTCAGCCTGTAATCCCGCGCCTTTGAGAGGCTGAGGTGAGTGGATGGCCTGAGCCCGCGGGTTTGAGACCCGCCTGGGCAACTTGGTGAGCCCTCATCTCTACAATAAATCAAAAATTAGCTGGGCATGGTAGCGCACGCCTGGAGTTCCAGCTACTTGGAAGGCTGAGGCGGAAGGATCGCCAGAGCCCAGCAGGTCGAGGCCGGGAGTGGCCACTGCACTCCAGTCTGGGCGACAGAGCGAGACTCCAACTCAAAAACAAAAAACAAAGTTTAAATTTGTCTATCCTTTAAAATGGTAATTTCTCTTCTAATAATTCACCCTATGAAGACAATCATATCAAATATTTTTTTAAATCCTTGAGTTCATAAGATACTCTTTTAATTAAAAAAAGCTAATTAGTCATTCTGGAGGCTCACAGGGCACTGATTCGTTTTTCCTTGCTAGGGGGATTGGTAGAAATAAGAATAATATGACATTTTACCCTTCTTTTCTTATACAGAGAGTATTTCAGAGTTATCAAATAGCTAATGCAAAAAAGTTTTTCTTTATAGAAGAATTACAGCTAAAAAGTACTAAAAGAATGATAACACTTAAAAATTATAATTTGCATATCTACCAGAATGGTTGAAATAAAACATAGTGATAACTGTAAATGTTGTTGAGAATGTGGAAACATTAGATCTCAAGTACAGTGCTGGTGGGAATGTAAAATAGTACAGTCACTCTGGAAAAGAACATGGTTGTTTCTTACAAAACTAAACATGCTTATTATATGATCCAGTAATTGCATTATCGGGCATTTATGCCAGAGAATAAAAACTCATGTTGATGCAAAAACCTGTATATGAATGTTCACAGCATAATCCATGTGTAATACCCCACAACTAGAAACAACCCAAATGTCCCTAAACATATGAATAGTTAAACTGTAGTATATCTCTATCATGAAATACTAGTCAGAAATAAAAATGAATAAACTACTAATACAGGCAACAATCAGGATGGATCTCAAAGGAATTAAGTTGAATGAGAAAGTTAATTTCAAAAGGTTGCAACTATATAATTTCATATATTGGATTATATTATACACTATATAATTTCCTATATTGGATTGCATTCCAATATAATTCAAAATAACAAGAACAACTGTATGTCCCAGCACTTTGGGAGACTAAGCTAGGAGGACTGCTTGAGGCCAGGAGTATGTCATTCTTGTTATGACAAAATTATAGAAATGAAGAATGCATTGATGTTGCCAGGAGTTAGGGAAGTAAAAAAGAGGTGTCTGTGGCCATAAAAGGGTAGCACGTGGCATCCTTTTGATGGAAATGTTCTGATTCTTGACTGTGGTGACACCCACTTGTATCTACTCATGATAAAACTGCATAGCATTAAATGCATGTATATAAATATACACACAAGTGCATGCAAAACTAGTGAAATATGAACAAGGTCTATGGATTGTGTCAACATAAATTCTCCAGTTGTAAAATTGAACTGGACTCAAGCAAGATGATACCACTGGGAGAAACTGGATGTAGGGCATCAGCACTAAACTGGCCTTTTCTTTACCTTACCAAATTCCTAAGTAAAGGACCTGGGAAGATGAGTTTCTTAACTAGACATTGTGGTTTACTTTCCAATCTGACTCTGGCATAACTTCACAGAACAGATAAAGAAGGAAAATCAAAGTATTTTATGACTTTGTAAAGCTGTGTCTTGGGACTCCCTAACTCCAGGCACCCTTTAAGACACTTAGTATTCTCCCTGAAGTCTGCCACCTATGAGGCTTCACCTACATATCAAGAAACTTGACTCCCTATGATTCCTCAAGCTGTCCATTTCCTCTACTGCTTTCAAAATTCCTTAGATAACTCTTCCTACGAATTGCCAATCAAGAAACCTTTGTGACTCCACCTATAACTTGCAACTCTTCCCACAGGCTTGGAGATGTTCTGCTTCCCCAAGATTAGCTAATGTAAATCTCACATGTGTTGATTTATGGCTTCTTACCACTGCTTTTCTTCTTAAAATGTACAAAAGCTACAGTCCAACCACGGCAAGCACATGTTCGCGGACTTCCTAGGAACAGGTGTCTCAGGCCTAAGGTCACTCATATTTGGTTCGGAATAAACCATCTTAAATATTTTACAGAATTTAGCATCTTTCGTCAACAGGCATAAGAGATCTCTCTTACAATTGTACGTGAATCTACAACTATCTCAAAATAAAAAAGTTCTAAAAATTATTCTAAAAACTCTAATGAAATAACGGATTATTAAAACCAGCAGGTAAAAGATTGCCAGGGAACTTTAGAATGGATACATCAGGGCTGACAACCTGACTTTACTAATCAATATTAATGAATGAATCAAGCCTCCAGAGCTCATTCCCAGTTTATCAGCTATGATGGGGTACAGAAGAACATGTTAAATGACACCACAAGGAGGCTATCAGCCAAGTTCAGAGGGTGAAAAATGCTACTGAAGAAATCACTTGGTTTCTTCAATAAATAAACAGCCTGAGAAATAAAGAAAAGGAGAAAGGTTATATTTAAAAGAGATAAATGTCCACCAATGCAACATTTACACCTCATATGGCCACAGATTTGCATAATATTAGATGATACTAGGAATTTAAATAGTGTTAATTCTGTTTATACGATATTATGGCTATGTTAAGTCTTTATCTTAAAAGAATGAGGAATATATGGGAAAAATGATATAATGACCTGCATTTGCTTTCAAATACCCTGGTGGAGGAAAAACAATTACAGAAGTGTAGATTAAAAAAAATAATAATATGAGCTGGGTGCAGTGGCTCATGCCTGTAATCCCAGCACTCTGGGAGGTCAAGCTGGGAGAACTGCTTGAGGCCAGGAGTTCAAGACCTGCCTGAGCAACAAAGCGAGAGGTCATCTCTACAAAAAAATAACAAAAATAAATAAATAAGAATAGGTTAAAAAAAAAGAATAGTAGAACATTAATAACTGCTGAAATTGGTGTATATGAAACCTCATTATACTATTTCATTTTCACATATGCTTGAAATTTTTATAATAAGAACATTTTAAGAGACAATACGTGCACAGAGATGCACATTCAAGGATTTTTTTTCATCAAAATGTTTCTAATGGGTAATAAAATTAGAATCCAACTAAATGTCTACCAGTGAAGAACAGATTAAGTAAATTATGTCATACTATAAAATAAAATACCTTGCAGGATGTATGAATACCAAATTTGAAAGATGGTTGTGACATTAGTAAATAAAAAAACAAGTTAGAAAACCATAGGTGTATAGTCTCTCTACAATTTTGTAATGTAGGTACTTTATCTGTGAACATAAGCACAGAGAGGTCCTGAAAGTGTTGACTGAAATGTTGACAGTGACAATCTCTGGGTGGTAGGAATCCAAGAGATGGTTACTTGCTTTATATACTTTTCAATATTGCTTGATGTTTTAATAATGATTATGTGTTTTATTTGGGAGGTTTGTGTGTGTGTGTGTGTGTGTGTGTGTGTGTGTGTGTGTGTGTGTGTGTGTGTGTTGTTTGTTTTTTGAGTCAGAGTCTTACTCTGTTGCCCAGGCTGGTGTACAGAGGCATGCTCATGGCCACCACAGCCTGGACCTACTGAGCTCAGGCGACCCTTCTGCCTCAGTCTTCCATATAGCTGAAACCACAGGCATATGACCACACCCAGCTAATTTTTCTTTATTGTAGAGACAAAGTCTCACCAAGTTGCGCAAGCTGGTCTCAAACCCCTGGGCTCAGGCAATCCTCTCCCCTTTGCCTCCCAAAGACTGGGATTACAGGTATGTGCCACCGTTCCCGGTATGATCATGTGTTTTGTTTTTGTTTTGCGTTAGAGTCTCACTCTGACACCCAGGCTGGAGTATAGTGGCACCCTCATGGCCACTACAACCTCAACCGGCTGGGCTCAGGAGACTCTTCCACCTTAGCCTTCCAAGTAGCTGGAACTACGGCACATGCTACAACATCCAGCTTATTTTTTTATTTTTGGTAGAGATGAGGTCTTACCAAGTTGCCCAGGCTGGTCTCGAAACCCTGTACTCAGGCAATCCTCTCGCCTTGGCCTCTCAAAGTGCTGCGATTTTAAATTAAGGTATTTCCCAGTATACTTATATTTGCACTTTTCTTATGTATGTGTACAAATCAAAAAAAAAATCATTTTAAAAACTCAGCTATTTCTTTTTAAGAGGAAAAGAGGTAACTGCACAAAGCAAGCAATATAGAACTTGCGACCGGGCTCGGTGGCCCAGCCTGTAATCCCGCGCCTTTGGGAGGCTGAGGTGAGTGGATTGCCTGACCCCGCGGGTTTGAGACCTGCCTGGGCGGCGAGACCTCATCTCTACAATAAATTAAAAAATCAGCTGGGCGTGGTAGCGCATGCCTGTAATTCTGGCTACTTGGAAGGCTGAGGCGGAAGGATCGCCGGAGCCCAGCAGGTCGAGACTGCGGTGGCCGGGAGCGGCCACTGCACTCCAGTCTGGGCGATGGAGTAAGACCCCAACTCAAAAAAAAAAAAAAAAAAAATAGAACTTGCAGAATACTGGAAAGACCAGGAAGGGTTAGAAACTTAGTTACACTCCTGATATGGATTGAGGGAGACCAAGTAAGTCCAAGCAGCATTCAGCGTCAGAGGCACCAGAAGCAGGTCACATGCCCAGAGGAGTCTGAACCTGTCCAAGAATGCACAAAGGGCCTTCCATACTCAGCCCCTCCCTGCCTCCCTGATAGTATATGTCATCACGTCTTTCACAAAGCCCTCCAGCTGCAATGACAGCAAAGACACAACGCTCCACACCTACCATGCTCTTGCCAAGCCTCTGCCACACCTCTCCACCCTGCCCCTCTTTTGCCTTCCCACATAGGCTCCTTCAAGAATCAGCCCAGGGACCATCTTCTGCAGGACACCTTCAAGGTCAGCTCTCCTCTCCCCTAGCCTGAGCTGTCTGAGCCTGAGCCCTCTAGTCCACCATGGCACCGGATCACTCCCTGTTGAAGTCATCTGTTTCAGGGAACTAGCCTGCAAGCTCCTTGAGAAAAAGAAAGCCGTAAGGTTTATTTTTGTAGACCCAGAAACTTGTGTAGCATAAGGCATACCAGAAGCCCCACAAATGTTTGTAGAACTGATAAGCAGAAAAGCTAAGGAAAACCAGAATTCTTCCATTTCCTAAGGACACACTGACGAGGCAATGTGCCCTAAAGACACAAAGCCCAAGAAAATGTTTGAGTCCTCTGAAAAAACCCTCTTGCCTTCAGAATATTAAAGTTTTTTTAAAAAAATAGAAATTTAATTAAGCATCTATAAAACCTAACATTTCAAGAGCAACTCAATTCTATTCATAATGTTATATAAGTTAAAGTTAATGTGGGATATGGGCATATTTTAGTACATTTTATAGGACCTATAAAAGTAAGAATGCCTAGGGCTTAGGAAGATCTTTGAACCTCCCTGCCTAAAAAACCTGTTCTGGCTAGTACCTTACCCAGCTGGTTTAGGACAATGAAGAAAAATCCATTTCCAAAGCAAAACAAAATTCTTACAAACAAACAAACAATGCTAATACAAAACAAACAATGCTAATACAAAATTCATGTAGCAACTGCCTTTCATGAACCTCCCAGATTCTAGCCAGTGACCTCCAAATCAGAGCATCCCAGCACTCTCCCCCAGGACCAGAATTCCCTGGTTCTTACAAATTGCTGGACTGCCGTTTTGGCCCAGGCTCCAGCACTGTGGAAAGGAAGCATGGTTGGGGAGTTTTCAGTCACTCCCGCTGAGATGGGCCTGCAACCTCCAACCCTCAAGCCTGTGGCAGAAGTTGAGCAATCAGGGAAAGCCAGGACGAGCTGCACGCAAGGCTCCCTAACCTGCCAACGGTTCCCCTCCCCAAGCTGGCCGGGCTCCCCTTGGCAAAGTCCCCAGCTGAAAAGCTGTAAAGCGGCGGGGGTGGGCTCCTGAGGGGAGAAGCTAGGCACAGCACAGGAAAGCTCAGAGCTCAGCACGATGATAAGCACAAAACATGCAGACTTACAAAATACTTAACTGTTGCCTTGACACTGATCTCTATCAGCTCAAAACATGTAAGTAGAGCTGATTCCAGTGATTCGTGGTAGTTATGGTTTATGGAGTTGGATGCGAACACTGGATTAGCAAATCCTGAACCATTGCTCCTAAGGGAAATGCATGGTTAGGATCTTGTGAGCCTCTATCACAACATTTCTGTCAAACCATCAATACATTAACTTGCTTTATACGTGTTTCTGTTTAAAGACACCTTATTTAACATCTACTGCTGATTTACTAACATTGAACTCACAGCCAACAGGACTATAACGCATGCCTGAACAAAGCTTATCTAACACATGTGTTTTCTCGGTAAGGCACAGCACAGTCTTCTAGGGCTTAGGAACTCTAGACAGCACTCCAACATCTGCTTGGGGTATTTTAAATAGTAGAATCACCAACAAAAAATAAAAATGAGAAAAAACGTGGCACTAAATAAGCCACAAACTAGACACTTGTTTACAATATAAAAGCCGAAACAAGAAGACAGAGCATTGTCCTGTTTGACCTCAGCTAGAAATATGGGTGACTCAATTTTTTCACTGTTCTGTGCATGTCCAAGAACGACCAAAAAAGTGCCACAAGTATTGCTTTCGGGGTTACAAAGAAATCTTAGTGAGTAGATGAATTTGCAAATGCAGAATCTGAAAATAATTAAGATCGACTGGATTACCAAAAAAACAGTACATCTGCCTTCTGGTATTTGAAGAAAGCATGCTCTTGACCTTTTTGTAAGAGAATAGAATCCAAAATGAGCTAACTATTAGAAGCTTTAAGGGTAGGAAAAGCACTCAAGAACTAAGGCGGTTAACTGGAGGAGACTCTATAAGACCGTGCACTGGCTGACCTTTCACTCAACAGGCAGGTTCCTGAGAAGTGATGCATATGACTGGAATATTAACAGGCTCCTGGAGTAAATGATTTTGAAAAATGGAAATACTTTATCAAGTTATATCTTCTCCCTAAATTTAAGCATGGTAAAATAAAAGTTGTCATATGGCAAATTTGCTTTAAAGTTTGACTTACCGATATGAAAAAGGTACAACTTTCATAAAAGTAAGGCTCCATCCACTGTTAAATTAAATTTGGCCTAAAGTTGCCTCTGTATGTAGCAAAGTGTATTAATATGGAAACAGACTGCAACCTAACCAAGAGTATATTCTGGTAACAAGTAACTCAGTCTCAGTCAATTGCAGCAGCCAAACTTTAGCCAATCACAGGCTGCAAACAGCCAAAATATTGAAATAAGGCAATAGCCAATCGGGATATTTTGGTATGTCACTTCTTTTTGCTGTCTATAAATACTGCCTGCCCTCAGTTGCCCTCAGTTGCCCTCTTAACCTTTCTTAGTTCAGCGTGCTACCCAATTTATGAATTGCTTCTTTACTCAAACTCTGCTAAATTTATCAACAGTTCTTGAAACACCACGCAATTATATGTGTGTGCGTGTGTTTATATGTGTTTTATATATGTGTGTGTGTATATATTATATATATATATTACCCTACTTAATTTTCCTCTAGATTTAGGAACCAATATTATAAAAGACAGAGTTCATCAGCCTCCTTTTAAAACAAATAAATCAATTTTAAAAAGATATTATTCTTTTAAGTGAGAAAACTAAGCCAGCACAGATGACCAGATGTAAAAGTAGAAGGAGAATTCTAAGAAGAAAATCACTAAATACGCAAATGAAACTGAAACTGCTCCTTAATAATTTTGGAGTAAAGAATCCTTAAATACTGCATATCATTCAAATGTCATTTTACCACACACACACACAAAATTGTTGTTTAAGGTCAGGGTGGTAGTAGGGAGACCTACATTATTTTTGTTATCCTTCAAAAGACTGAGCACCCAGCATACTGTTAGTAGGTGAATAATAAATATTCACATTTTATAGAAAATTCAACCTTAAAATAATAATTTTATAAAACTTTCAGTTTAAAGCTTATAAAATGAAAAATTAAAAGCAATTTTAATTAACTAAAAACATAAAAGATTTAAGTTGGGAGTTTATAAAATGAAGATTCACGTAACAACTTTACAAATTGACCTTATATAAACTTGTAGTGTAAAGTTAATAGAATGAAAAATTAATATTAATTCACACGGAAGACCATGACTAAAAGTAAGATGCTAATTCCACTTTAATCTATTCTGGCCTACTTCAAAAGCATACTTTTTAAAACTCCTAGCTGGAGAACAAAACTCTGATTCTAAAACTAGGTCTCGGTAACCAAGAAGTCTCAAAAACTGACGATGAGAGACGAGGAAAGCGGGGAACGCAAGGAGGACTGGGAGGGGCTGGTCACAGGTACAGTTACAACCGGGTATGCGGAATCAGTTCCGGCGTTCTCCGGCTCACGGAGTATGACAATAACCGCCACAAGAGTCCTCTAAAGGGGACTCCGAGCCGGGGCGTCTCGGCGCCGGCGCGGCTCGGAGACGGCAGCCGCCCGTGCCAGACCTCAGCGCCCAGCCCCGGCGTCCACCCCGGGCGGCGGCCGAGCTCGCGCTGCAGCCCGCACCCTCCCTCCCGCTCCTTAGGGCGAAGCGAGCGAGTGAGTTCCAAGTCTCGCCCTCGGCCTCCAAGCAGGAAAGGGCCGGCACCGAGAAGCGAGGCCGGCCAGGCCGCGCAAGCGGCCTCCGAAGGCGCCCGGCGAAGCGCCAACCCCTAAGGGACCTCGGGCCGACCCAAGGGAGCCAAAGCCAGGGCGCTGCCAAGATCCGGAGGCCCGCCGCAGCTCCAGGAAGAAACCTAAGGGGCAGACCCAAGAAACTGGAGGCCGAGGAAGGGGAGGGCATCTCGCAGGAGTCCTCGGCGGACCCCGTGCGTGCTGCACGCCTGCTCCCTCCCCGGGGAGCAGCATCCTTCGAGGACGGGGCAGCTTTGCTCGGCTCCCACCACTCCTCGGCCCCTTCCCCCAGGCCCACCATTACCACCGCCTCGGCGCCAGCCCCAACCCCACCTCCCACCTGCGCCCTCACCACACGTGCACAGCATACCAGCCCCTGTGGGCCCAGAGGGGGGCACTTTTCCTCTGGCCTCAGTGCCCAGCCACACCCCCCACTCGTGCGTATGCACCTGCTCTCCTGCACAAGGCTAACTTCCCACGTAGCCACACCCGCTCGCAAGCTGGGGACTCTGCTTTCTGGTGGCTCCCTCTCTGTTCCTCCACTGTTCCCTCGGGCTTCCCATAGAGGCGCCGGGGAGGGCTCCCCGGCCTTAAAAGGGGCCCATGCCCCCATCTCGTTCTGGCATGCCCCACTCCACTGTCCTGGCGGCAGCAGGTGTGGCCAACGGAGGGGGGCTGCTCGACCCCCAGGATGCCCCCAGCCAGCCTGTCTCCATCACCATGTGGGACTCACACCCATTTTCCTTCCCCACCTTCCCTCGCCCCTTTACTACGAAGGCAGGAGGGGTTCGAGCCCCTGCCCCTTTGCCCTCAGCCTGGGATCTGAGCATACATTGCAGATGGAGATGCATTGTAACCTATAGTCCGGGTGAGGCCCAGGTTCTCTGTGGCGGCCACAGAGATGGACTGGGGTAACTCACCCCACCCCACCTGCTTCCAGCACCCAGCCGTTCCCCATCAGAAGGGACACTAAGACCCAGGAGCAAGCCCTGCCCGATCCAACCCTCCTGCTCCTCCCCACCTCCCAGGCTTCTGGTTCCATCTTTCCTCTGTTCACAAACTACCTCTGGACAGTTGCGTTGCGTTTCGTTCGATGTTCCATTCTTTGACATCTGTCATTGCTGCTGCTGCCAGCGCCAAATGTTCATCCTCATCGCCTCCTGTTCTGCCCGTTCCCCTCCCCCAAGATACTCTTCTGGGGAAGGGGGGCTGGGGCGTGGCAGGCTGGGTTACCCCTGTCCCAGGGATGGTGGGGCTCTGCCCCTAGGATGCTGCAGCAGAGTGAGGAGGGGGGCCCGAGTCGACCATAAGGGGTGTAGGGGCCACCTTCTCCCCATGTTCTGTTGGGGAGGGGGTAGCCAGTATTTGTCCCAGCCTGGGGTTTCCCCTCTGGTTTCCTATTTGCAGTTACTTGAATTTTTTTTTTAAATCCTTTTCTGGCACAAAAAAAAAAAAAAAAAAAAAAAAGCTAGAAGCTTTTGAATATCCTTACCAGAAATAATAAATGCATGATAAAAATGCATTAAAAAATTCATCGCCGGGCTCGGTGGCTCAGCCTGTAATCCCGCGCCTTTGGGAGGCTGAGGTGAGTGGATTGCCTGAGCCCGCGGGTTCGAGACCCGCTTGGACAGTGAGACCTCATCTCTACAATAAATCAAAAAATCAGCTGGGCGTGGTAGCGCATGCCTGTAGTTCCGGCTACTCGGAAGGCTGAGGGGGAAAGATCACCGGAGCCCAGCAGGTCGAGGCTGTGGTGGCCGGGAGCGGCCACTGCACTCCGGTCTGGGCAACAGAGTAAGACTCCAACTCAAAAAAAAAAAAAAAAAATTCATCAAAGAAATGATAAATTATGAACATGCTAAATACACTGATTTGATCATTACACAACATATATGCATTAAAACATCAAATTGTACCACAAAATATACATGTGCCAAAGATTTGTTTTCAATTTTTTCAAAAATATAATTTTAAAAATATAAAACTAAGCATATAAACTAACTAAAGCATATAACTAAACTAGGACCATGTGAGGATTAAACATTTAAACATTTAAAAACTTCTTTTTTTGGTTTAGCTGCATAATACAAAGCACAATTATTCTAGAAAAATCAGTTAACTTCTTTCACCAGCATGAAGCTTTTGAGAAAGATCTTTTCAGCATATTAATTTATGAGTGATTTTAAAGTCTTTGACCTCAACCATTTTTTAGATAGGTTAAAAAAATAAATTCAGCCAGGACTTAAACTTAACCAGTTGGGAAGAATATTTTTCAATTTCTTTCTTAAACAGGTATACTGAATATAAATTCTATTTTTCTTGATTCACAATCCTCACTTCTGAGCAGAGGCACTGGCTGCTTTTGTTCTGAACTGTCCGAACAAGGATGTGTGTACAGCAAACAGCCTGGAAAGACAGAGATAGTATCTCCCACCACACTGTCCAGTAAAATAAAGATAATATCTTCCTCCAAGGTAAAGTTGGCAGGTTTGTTTACAGGCCTTTATAAAGACTTTGAATTACCTGAGGTTAGGGTTCTGCAGCCATGACACAAATCCACAACCACCTGAGCCACTCTGCCCCATGGGACTTGTGGGGCAAGAACAGACACAAACACAGAGCTTATGCTGTTGGCTAGGTTGTAGCACAGTCCTTTGTCTCTGCCTCAGGACTCATGCATCTTCTGCCAGCATCAAGATCTGGATTACCTTCAGGGTTCTACAACTGTGACCCAAATCCACTGCATGTGTAGTAGCCATCAAGGCCACCCCACATTATTTCTGTGGGACTTACCGGGCAAGGGAAAGGGGCACAAACATGAAGCTTGTAAGCTTGTTGAAGCAAATAAGGAGGAAACTAACGCCTGAGGTGGTCTCTCATAACCAGAATGCTTATATAAACAAAATGTAACTTAGCAATATTTCTTGTAACTGATTCCCCCCTAAAAGAAAAACCCACATGTGCCTGAGTCAATCATAAATAGCCAACCAATCAATTGGTTATACAAATATGATCTCCCACGAATCATATGCAAATAAAACAAATGTCTTATCACACCATCCCCAAATAAGACAGACACCTAGCTGGAGCCAGTCAGGGGATTTCTCTACTTTGTACCTGTGTTCGGCCTACAAAAGCTGCTGCTCATGCTGCTAAAGTAGAGTTCTCTGAACATGTACTGAGTGCATCCCAATTCATGAATTGTTAATCATTCAAATAAACTGTTAAATTTGTCTCTAGTTTTTAACAAGTGGATGGATTCTTTTGGCTGTGCCACAGGTAATATATTCATCTGTCGCTGACCCAGGAGTCTTGTGTCTTCTGCCAGTATCCAGTCAACTGCCAGGCAGAACCATCAGCTCGCTGATAAAAAGTAGGATAAGCCGGGCTCAGTGGCTCAGCCTGTAATCCCACGCCTTTGGGAGGCTGAGGTGAGTGG